>NC_056666.1:86821005-87121005 GCF_018350195.1 Panthera tigris
ACCCACTGGAGTGGGATGGAAAGATGAAGAAGTGAATACAGAAAATAGGGTGGTAACGATGCAGTGACAAAGGGTGGAGAAGATACACTAGGATGTGTATGTCAATGGAATGACCTGGTAGATAGAACTGGACGATTCAGAAATGAGAGGGGAAAATGGTGGGATGAAAGCCCTTGGCAGGAAATGATATCCAAACTATGATGGATAGGTTGACTTTTAACAGTAGTAGAAACAATTCTTCCATTTTAACAGAAAGTAGATAGCAAATTTGGTGTGGTTTCTGAGGGTTTCGAATGTTATAAAATGACTCCACTTATAAACATGTTCACAAAAATATCTCATGTATAATAAAATATATTGCCTACATTGTAGTTTGTCCAAAATTACTCAGCTATTATGTACTCATGCAAACAGAGACATACTCAAAATTAGTTGCATGTTTCAAGATATCTTGATAGGTAAATGAATTACTCTTAGATAGTTGTTTAGGAAAAAGTGTTCACTTTTACTTTCCCATGGTTGCCATTATTTTTCTTGAATATGGGAAGTATAAAATAGCCTCTAAACTGTTATAACATCAAGCCTGAAGTTTTTCTAAATGGAAACCAGAAACTCCTAAATAACATTTCCTGCAACAACTGCATCATACCATACATCATTAAGTAGAAAAGTTTTGCTAATACAAAGTGAAAGTAAAAACTGCCAAGCTCCAGAGAAACAAAGGTCAGTTGCTGTGGGAACCATACTTTGGACCTCCTGACCTTTGCATGTATTGCATTAATGTGGATATTTGCATTGGATCTCCTCCAAAATAAAAATCAGGTATTCAGTAATAGAGCTATAAATGCAGCTCAGCAGCAAAGAGTGCTGCATTTTGAGGCGCACAAAGAGAAACAGTGAAGACATTTTAAAAATAGATATATTACTTTCAGAACATTTTTCTAAGTATCATGCAGTCATTTGTCAGTTACCTGAGTTCCTGATATTTGTAAATGAACATGATTATTTGCCTATAACACTTCATGTTCTTATTAACAAGAGTGATGGTCTGATAAACAAAATTCCCTGATTTATTGAAATTTCAGAGTAAGGATTGTATGCATGGTTTCTGTTATTTTTAACACAAAGCTCACAGCTAAAACAATCCTGTATTCTTTTGAATATTTAAAGGAATGTGTCTCCTATCCATATCCCGCATTTGAAATCAAACTGATACTGCTTTTAGAATTGATGAAAATATGGGTACAGAAAAAAAAATCCTGATTATTAAACCAACCAACACATCGTTATCTTTTGATAACATTTTCCAGATAAACAGGACTCTTTCTCAGCAAGTTTACTACAATTTAAAATTTCCACCTTCACTATCTTTGGGGAGTATTTATCTTAGTTTCCTTCTATGAACACAAGGAGCATAGACAGAACAAAATCTAAGCTCCATAAAGACAGAGCCCTTTTATGCTGCAATTGCAGAGCATCTGTTACCCAAAAGGCAGTCAAGAAAGATGGATGGATGGAGGGAGGGAGAGAGAGAGGGAGGGAGGGAGGGAGGGAGGGAGGGAGGGAGGGAGAGAGGGAGGGAGGGAGGGAGGGAGGGAGGGCCAGCCAGCCAGAGGATTACGGGAAGTGGAAATTATGAATTTAATGAGATGATAGAAAGAGATCATAAATATATTTTTAACCAGATGAGAAAACTAAAACATATCAGAGATTCTCAATGACTTGGTACCATCCCTAAAGCAACAAGTTAGTGACAAATATTTTAATTCCTTTTTAAAAACCCAATCCTTCTATATCCTTCCACCCCTCCCCTACAAAGCACACACTTTCCCTCTTCTCATTTACCTATTCACACACTCAAAAAGTAAAACAGATCTCATAAAAATTAGCCCAGTGACTCTCTAGGCTCTTGTGGCTAGATTTTTTCTTCAGTTTTATTGAAATATAACAGATAGTATTATATAAACTAAAGTATACAATGTGATGATTTAATATACAAATATCAAGTCTTGCTAATAGAAACTGAAAACAAATACTAAGAATATTAAGAAATAATTACCACAATGAGGTTAGATAACACCTCTATCACTTAATATAGCTACCTTTTCTGGTGTGTGTGGTGAGAACATTTAAGATTTACTCTCTTAGCATTTTTCAAGTATTCAATATGGGTATTGTTAACTATAGTCACTATGGTGTACATTAAATCCCCCAAACTTATCTTACAACTGCAAGTCTACTGTACCCTTTGACCAGCATTTCCTCATTTCCCCCACCCCCAGCTCCTGGAAACCACCAATCTACTCTGTTTCTTTGAGTTCTGCTTTTTGACATATTACATAAGTGAGATCATACAATCTTTGTTTTTCTCTGACTTATTTCACTTAGCTTAATGCTCTCAAGATTCATCCATGTTGTCACAAAAGGCAGGATTTCCCTCTTTTTACAGCTGAATAATATTCCATTGTGTATATATCCATGATATGTAATAGATCTTTATCCATTCTTTATTCATTCATCCACTGACAGACACTCAGTTGTTTCCATGCCTTGGCTATTTCAAATAATGCTGCAATAAATTTAAGACCTGGTACCTGGGATTTTCTCAAGGGTACCAAAGCCATCACATATACAGTGCAGAAGAGAATTAGAGAGGAAATCACAAAGGCCAATATCCCCAAGAATGACAACTGTCCTTCTTTTAGATAACCCCAACAGTTCATATATTTGACGGCACATACTTCTAAACCATAAAGTGGGGTAATTCCTTCACCCAGAGGAAAAAAAAAAAAACTTCAGAGGCTGGGACTCTGTTATTTTCAACTTGGTATCCTAGCAGTCCACCACAGCACTATCGTGTGGTAGGTTCTCAATACAGTGTGTACTGGATGAAATACAGTGTGAGTGAATGAAAGCATGAATGCCCAGGTACTCTAGTAAGAAGTAGAATGTAACCTGGTAACTAATGTATTAAAAAAAACAGTATGCAAATTCCTCAAGGGTTTTGTTTTAGAGAGAAGTTACTCCAGCCCCCAAAGAAGGATTGCCTTGTTAATAAGGATTTCTTAAGACTAAGACCACAAATCCAAACAGCAATAAGAGAAAGGGGAGATAAAGGAGAGAGAAAGAGAGGTAGAGAGAAGGGAAAGGAAGAGCCAAAGGGAGGGGAGGGAAGAGATACAACTGCCAAAGGATGGTACCAAAAATCTATGCTCCTAGAGGAGACAATGGGGAGCCAGTTCTTTATTTTACTTTTCACTTCTTTTTATAGCAATTAAAGCCTTGAACTTAGCCAAAGCTAAGTATGAAGTGTATGGAAAGTAATGACTCTGGGGTTGGGAGTTAATAAAATTTTGGAATGAAAAAAATTAACAATGGCAGTCAAAAGCACAAACTAAGCCAAGATCTAATTATATTATACTTTCATGAATGTAAAAAACATTATGAAATATTTAATAATCTACCAAACTCCACGTTTTTCATCTGCCCAGGGATCCCATAGACTTGCATACAATTATCTCTTCAGTTAAATACACAGCACTTCACAAGTGCTTAGATTCACATTCACTTCATTGTTCCTGATATTATGTGGCCACTTCAAATGGCTGGAAGCTCTTCCCTTGACAATCCCTCTGCTTAGAGAGCTTAGGTTACCAGAGATTCAATATGCTTGCTTTAATTAGTACTTCTGTACTATCTGCCTATACCTTACAGGTGAGCCTTTCAGCAGGTGATTTGATTTTCTTTATTCTGATCTTGCCAGGATTTCTAAAATTGAATGAATGAAGAAAGGGAAAGCGTTCAGCAGGCATGGAACAACATGACTCCCTGTCAACCAAAATGCTAAACAGATATCCTGGCTTCTTAAGGACCCCAGAACACGAGCTCAGCTTTCAAAAAGAAATGTAACTGTTTGTATTATCTATGTTCTTTTGTTTGCCATCAAGATAGTTGTGATTTAACTAGCAAAGGAAGGTTACCTAAGAGTTATGTAAGAGTATAACAAATAGACTTATTTAAGAACATGGTAACCTAGGTAGTACTCCACTGTCAGTCAAGAGGATTCCCATTATAACTGATTTCATGAGATACTACTTTTCTATACTATTTTATACATACACAAACAGGTAATGTGTGTATAGTTAGAAAGCATAATGAAATAAATGTGAACCACCACCTACTATGCATTACTAATTTAAGAACAAAAACATTATCACTGTTCTTAAACCACTCTATTTTGTGCTCCATCCCAGCTCTTTCCTGCTTCTCTTTATCCAAAAGTAACCAATAACTTTCCTTTTATAAAAATAATTTTAGCACATATATATGTATCCTGTACCAATGTATTATTTCTATTTTCTTGGTTTGAGCCTTATAAATATAGTAGCATACTGTGTATAGTATCCTGACACTTACTTCATCCACTCAACATTACATTTCAAAAGATATGTTTATGTCATTGCATTCAACTGTAGGACATTCATCTTCACAGTTGTACAATCCCTTGTGTGGTTTTAGCAAAATACATTCACCCATTTCTTGTTCATGGACATCTAGGTTGTTTGTAGCTTATGTTTTTGCCATTGTGAATAATACAACTAGAAATAATCTTATACATGTCTCCTGGTTCACATGTGCTAAGAGTTTCTCTAGGAGTTATACAAGAGAAAGAAATTGGTGGCCACAGGGAATGCATGTGTTTAACTTTGCAGGATACTACTGAATTGTTTTCCAAAGTGGCTGTCCAAATTTACATCACCAATAGCAGTAGTGGATGAGGTTCCATTACCCTACATCCTTGCCAACTTTTGATATTGAAAGGTTTCTGTATTTTTTACACTCTAGTGAGTACAAAATGATATCCATTTTGGTCTCAATTTGCATTTCCCCTTTTGAAGGCAAATATTGTTTTTATTATTATTAAGATATAATTGACATGTAACATTGTATTTAGCCAATGTCTTTTTCTATGATGCTTATATTTTTTGACTTCATGACTTTCATTGATATCCATTAATTTCTGAACAATTAATGGATTTTCAGGCAAGCAGTCAACACCATCCCTTTTTTTCTATCACCAAAACCCCAAGATCACATCAAGTTTTTCATTAAATTAGCCACCCAGTACTGAACTTTGAGTTGTATATATGATTACCAGTTTCTGGTCCACTTATAACAAGTATGTCAGATTTTAAGAGCTGCTGGTCACTTTTTCATGATCTTTATAAAATCTATGCCTAGATATGTCTATTGACTGATCCTTTTTTTGCCAGTAGTGTTTTGTATATTTTCTAAGTAGAATTATTTCAATTTGCCAAAGTTGCTTCCCAGGTTTTAATTCTTTTATTTCACTTTTTATAATAATTTTGATTGTTTTCCACGTTTGTAATTGAAAATCATTCTCTAAGTTTTATTAACACTTGCTAACTGTGGCAAAACAAACATATAGAACTCCTAGAGTAGAAAAAAGACACAGTGGAATTACAGTGAAAAATGCCTTGATTTCCTTAAGATGCTATTTGAAGACAGCTCATGTACTTGGCCAATAAAAATGAATTCTTCTCCTCAGATGAGAAAAGACAGAATGGTATTTAAAGTTGAAATGAAAGCACAGCCTGATCAAACATTTTAGATCCACACAACTCTGTTACATTATGTCTCCCACAGCATCCAGAGACAATTTTAGATTGTTAGACCATGTCAGTTAATGATGATGATTATACAGCTATACAACCTACCACAGATCTACCATAATATCATTTCTGACAATAGGGTCTGTTTCTTTGAATACTTTTATGCATAGGCATCACATTTTTCTTATTTACTACACATGACTAGAACAGCAGTACATCTTCTATCAAATATAGTTTTATGATTTTTATAGCACCTAGCTATGGCTATGGACAGGGCTTCCAGCTCTGCACCTCTGCCAGTTAGACTTTTTAAATTCAACCTGTTAACCACAGAGCATTAACATTAAAGAATGTGTATTTTTCTGGTATGGTACTATAGGAATAATCTAGCCTCTTAGTACCCTATTAAATCTAAGCTGTCTACATAATGCTTCAATCTAAGGATTCTAGCTAAACTATATAGAACTTGGGAAACATCTATTACATCAACTTTACATTTTAAAAATGACCAACTGTCACAAGCTTAAAATAACATGTTAATACTATGACTTACTGTCCATCCAGTTCAAAGCTGGACATAGCATATTATCAATGCTCAATTCCAAAAACAGCACAGACACCACCTCCTATGCTGTTGTTAACTTTGCTGTCCTCATTTCCTGGGGCTCTCTGTAGCATAGACACAATCGAGCATATCCTTCTTTTTTAAACATTTCTCCTTCTTCTGGGAGTGAGGAACCCAACACCCTCAGACTCTTGATTCTCCTACTACCTTACTGGGCTCTCATTCTCAGGACACTTTGCTAATATTGCTCTTCTGGATAACCTCTGAATGGCTATCACAGTGCCCTGGAGCTCTGCCAGAGCCTTCTTCTCTATCTACAATTTCTCCCCAGATGATCTCATCTAGTCCCACAGTTTGGGTATGATCTGACTGTTCATTCACAACATTGTCCTTCAACCCTGACATCTTAGTGGAGCCAGATTTTCACATTCAATTGAGAGTTTCAAATCTCCAATATAGATCACATCCTTATAGACATCACAACCTTAAAAAGTAGAGTTATGCATTTCCATCCTTCTCTCCAACCCACTCTTCCTCTCCCATTCTCCATTGTACCACCACCCAGCCAATGGAAATACTCAGAAGTCACTTGTGATTCCTCTTTCCCTCACTCTCATTTCCAACATTTCAGCACAACTGATGCTCAACATTTTAAATATAAATTAAATCCATCCATTTTTTTTTCCACCTACATTCTTTCCCAAGTCTAGCCTTCACTACTACAATGGCCTCCTATCTGATCTTTCTGCTTCCACTATTTCACCATAGAATATTTTCTCCTAATAACACACAGAGTCGTTTTCTTTTTTTACATGCAAATCTTACCACTGCCCACTTACAATTTACCAATGTAATGTTACTCAGAATAAAATCTCAACTCCTTACCATGACCCACTCACCTCTTTTCTAAAAGTGCCGAAATCCTCAAGCTCTTTATACTGCCAAGTTCCTCAGCCTAGAAGTCCCTCTCCTTCTTCAGATTTCTGTTCAAAGTCTTCATAGTCTTTCCTGATTATCACTTATAGCTGAGCATCCAATTTATTTCCAGTCAACAAACATTACTATCAGTGATAACGTGTTTGTGTACTTGTTTGTATATTTTCTGACTCTTACCACTAGCATCTAAGTTCCATATGAGGAATCTTTTGTCTTGCGTACCACCATGTTCCAAGCTACTTGGTCTAGAGCAGCTACTGGTTCACAGGAGATAGCAAATAAATATATAAAACATAAATTTAATAAAGACTCTCTTTCCAATACCCAATAGCCATCCGCTCCCAAAAAATGCCCTGAATTATTTATATTTTCACATAAATTTTAATAGTTTTTCAGAACTTGCTTGATTTGCATGCCATTCTCCAATTTTAAGAAAGAGTCATTTAAAATTTCTACAGTTTGTATATCAGCTATTCCATGTTGAGTCAAAAATGCAACTGCACTTATGAAGTCAAAAACCTCACTTTTATTTTTACTTCTGAGGAACTTGAAGAGCTAAAGCTTTTCTCTACAAAGTCAATTGTAATTTATACTAATTAAATTCTATGCCTTTCAGACAATGAAATAATAATAGCCTAAGTGATTTGAGAAAAAATACTCAGCTTTTGGCAAGTCCTGCTATTCTTTTCAAGATCCATCATCAGAAATTACTAAAGATTCCATACCTTCAGAGCCATACTTTGGGGACAGTATAAAACTGACATAGAAGTTAGAAGTGGAAACCTCAAAGCATCCTTCCATATCAACTACATTATTAATAAGGTAAAGGAAAATGTAAATTTGATGAGCATCAGTACAGTCTAGCAATTAATGGTGATATTCTAAAGATATAACACCCACAAGGAGGTCCCCAGCTTTGCAGCCACCATACTAGGTGAAAGGTAAACAATCTCCAACATAAACATTTGGACATTTAAGCAAAAAATATTACCGGTTTTTTCCTGGTGGGACAAACTCCCTCCAAAACTCAGGTACTGAATCAAGACGCAGGGTAGAAGAGTAAGAATGTAGGGAGATTTTAGATTAAGTTCAAAATTTGGCTCTGCCTCTCACTGCTTGTACTTGAGCAGATTACAGGTCTTCCCCTCATCAAATAGCCACTGAGCACCTACTCTCCCAGGGGCTAACCTAGGTGAAGGCTACAAAAATAAGCCTATCCGGTAATTTAGAGACATAGTTTAGAACTTTAGCTTTCTCCGAGATAAAACAAGAAAAATACTAATCCCATTAATGATCAGCCAAGATAAAGTAGGCAACATACTTAGCACAAAAGAAAATGCTTCAATAAGTAACTTACTATTTTTATAATTTTCAACCAGGTTACATTAACACATGGGCTACGTGATTCCTTCTAGCCATTGACAGTATACATTTGAAATGAAAATTTAGACTCATTCCATTCCACTGGCAAGAATACACTATAACCATTGGCCTGAACATATAAATGAACAATACTAAAAAATAGTTATAATTATATATTTTCTGTATGCTTAAAGATTGACTGAGTAAGCATTTCATTGGCCTCATCTCTGATTCACTGAAAAAGTACAAAAATTCACGGTGTTGATATATTTACTAAACAACCTAATTTTTAATGTCATATATTCACCAGGTTGCCATTAAAAACTATATCCTAAAAAGAAGTCAGAGGAAATTGTACATTTAGTACCCACTGGTGATTCAAGAGTGTGGGGTAGTTTTCCCCCCATTTTCTGGTTCTCCATTTCATAACAATTAGTTGGTTAAATACAGGAATATAGCCAAGAAGTATTATTCTGTTTCACAGAGAATTACTGTACCTAATTCAGCAGTATGTGAGACTTCTATAGTGTAATGGACCTATTTTATACCTATCTTAAAAAGGTTGTCTCTTATCTTCTCATAGAGTAAGAGATTATTTTGTTGTTCAAAAGCCTAAGCCAGTGCCAGGCCTTCTAATAAGTGTGCTAATAACTTGAAATTACTTGAGAAGTGCCACAAATGAAAAAGCAATAAATTGTCAGTTCTTCTGAAACTATAGTTTAATGGCCCAATATTACTATTACCTTCATATCAAGATACTAATTTGGAGTAATAAATAGCTATAATAACAATGACATAAATTAAACAAAATAAATCATTCGCTTACCCTCTCAAAAGGTAATATGGTCTTAATATTTTTTCACTGAGGATCAAGTCTGAAATATACATGTATGAATATGTAAACTACAAAGTGCTAAATAAATGTACAGAATTAGTATCACCAGAGAGTCTCAGTATCACCAGACAGATCACTGTTACATATATTAAAAACTGTTGAGGTCTCTAGGAAAATTTTCTTCATATCAAATTAGTATAAAATGAGATTTTAATTAGAAAAAGAGCTTCTTGTCCTCCTCACTTTTGAAAGCAAAGAATAACGTAGAATTCCTTTCTCATATACAGGAGATAATAGCTTTTTGAAAATTACCAAAAGGCAAATACTCATTTTATTAAGTCCCTGAACAAAATGCCTCTGACATCTATCTATTGCTATCAGGCACAAAGACACTCTCTCTCACCCACAGGCCCCAAATCTCTCTTTTACAATGCTTTATCAATTCATCTGAGACGACATGGAGAAAGTCTAAGTTCAGTAATCATGTTGTTAACATACACCTTTACTACTTTTAATCTTTCTTTTAAGAAAGAAAGTATACTACCTCATTCAGAATAACTGCAGATGAAATTGGTTTTTGACAGGTTGTCAAGAAAAAGTATAACTATTCTAAACACTGAATGTTAACTAGGAAATACAGAGGAGTCACTGTATCCATCTGCAAGTATTGAGGATGTCATAAACTCTACAAGGTCATGGATTCTAGGGATTTTGAAAGCTTCAAGCCATGTGATATGTGGTACTAGGATATCCCAGAACTTCAAGACTGCCAAGAACCACTGGCCCAGACACCCAAAATATTTTGTGATATGACACCAAATGATGGTCCACTGAAGATACTGGTTTTGAAGAACATGAATGTATTCCATGTAAAATTGGGGAAATCTCTTTACAGAGTGACATAAACCTATACGTGAGAATGAGGAAGGAAACAAGGTAATAGTTCATGGTCTTTCCCATCCTTTTATTTCAATGTATGACCACAATGTTGCATTCTTTGCAAACCTAAGCCAAAATGATAAAACTGCTCCAAAGTCAGTTTATTCTCAGGTCTCAAGTGTAATTTTTAATCCTAGAGCGATCCATTAGTGCAATTTCATGAAGAAAGTTTTGTGTGAAGGAGCCTGTGTTTCACTGTGAGAGAGATACCAGAGATGGGAGTTTGTAATCCCATGGACACAGTGAAGGATGTCCACATATCCGGAGAGAAAGATGTCCAAGGCCCTACACAGGATAAGTAGTCAGTCACAAATTCGTAAACTATAAGGAGCATTTTGACCTTGAAATCAAAACATTTTCAAGGTTCTATTTGCTAGTTTGAGAAAATGGAGGTATGTTACCAAAATATAAGAAAAATCATGCAATTTGAGAGCATGCTAACAGTGCCTAGGAACGCAAGGCTAAGTAACCCACAGACCCTTCTCACCAGTAAAGCTGACCAACAGGACATTTTTATATAAGGTTCTGAGCCCCAGGAGGAGACGTTTAGATTAAAAATACACATTTGGGAATCGTATCATATTGGGGCAAGAGGTAGGGATAGTTAGGACTGAGAAGCATGATGAGGTCAACCAGGAAGGAATATGGCATCAACAGAGCTCTAGAAGAAGATAAATCCCTAAAGAAATGCCAGTGTTTAAGGAGAAGCAAAGGAGAAGCCTACAAAAGACAGGAGGCCTGCCAAGTACCAGGAGAGTGCAAAGGTTAGGCAGCCAATGGAGGATAGAGAGTCAGTGACAAGGGATTAAATAGCAAATGTATCGAAGAATAATAAAGAGATTGGAAACCCTTCACTGACATATTTATACAATGGGGAAAAGCAGATTTGAGAGTGGTCACATCTAAAGGCTTCTGGTTTTCCACAAATTAAAAGTCATGGCAAACTGTAGAAAACAGAAGTAGCAAATTTGAGGGCAGTCTTAAATAGAGTGTGAAAAGTTTAGAATATTCACTGAGAGGAATTTACTTAAGGAAAAATTTCCTAGATTCCTTAAAAGAATAATTGATACACTTACTGCCTTTTAAATATGTAAAGAAGGTACATTTATTCAATAAAAAAATATTAAAGGAGATTATGGGAAAGGACAAGGATATGGAAGACAAACCTCTGACCTCGGGAATTCAACTGTGTTAATAATTTTCAATACAATGCAAAACAAGTCCCCAGAAAAGTCACAAGTATTCTTCTATATGTGTGTGTCTTGTCTGGTGGTTATGCTGACCCATCCATACTCTTTTCTCTTTCAGTCCCTCAGGACACAAGGCATGTACTGTCAAGAGAATTTATGGAATTTAGGGGTACAGTCCATGGTATGAAAAGAAGTTCTCTCTTACCTTATTCTTTGGTATTACATATCAGTATACATGCTAGGAACATAGCTTAGATAATTAAGTAGAGAATGCTGACTTCCAAAAAGTACAGGTAGCTGACAACAACTAACTGAAGCTCTCAGGGAGCTGAAAAGCCTCGACTCTGCCTGTCTCTCATCTCACTGGGTAACATGCGCCCCAGAAATTGACTCTTGGAATCAACATAATCAACAAATGCCCACTGGGCAGGGCTGGGGGTTAAAGTGATATAAATAATAGCCCCTGTTTTCAAGGAGCTTCCAATTTAACTGGAAAATTACACCCAGCCCTGAGAAGCCCTAAATAAATTAAGATGTTATAGCCTGGTCAAGACAACTAGAGGGCAGTTAGCTCAGGGTTATGCCTAATTGTTAATGAAATTTGTAGTACAAATGGAAATGTATTAAAAGAAGAAAGAACATACCTCAGGAAAAGCTGGGAAAAAGGCAGGAACTGCACTATCTCTTAAACCTAGGTGAAGCCAGAGACCCCAAGCAGCAAAATGAAACCAGCCAGTCTTCTCATAGTTAGCACCCCCTTCACCATTACCACCAATAAACTCACCCCATGCAACTCTGAACCATCTGTGTTTCTTCAAAGTGAGTAATATCAGCCCTGACACTGCCAATGACTGGGACAGCTCTAATTTGGGAGGCACTTGTTTCAAAGATCAGATGTCTCACAATTTCTTTGTCCTTCCAACTTGCAAAAATTAGTAATTTGCCTAGAAGTTCCCCACATGGCTAAGGAGTTACATCATGTGCAGATGTTCACAAAGGTTGTATTTATTGTACTTTGTCCTTGCAATTTTCAAAAGAAAATAGCCGTGTTTATTCTATGTTATGTTTTCTGGGCCATTCATTTAGGATTGGATTGGAAAGTTTCTTTGAGTTTACATTTTTGCATTTAAAAACACAACAAAATAATCCAACATGCAACCAAAAAAAATAGCAATTTACCATAATTAGCACTCTTATAATCACTCAGCAGCAAGAAGCTCCCTTCCCTGATTCTCTACTCAATACTCCCACCTTTGCACAGACTCTGGGCAACATATCAAGCAAAGAGGCATTGGGATTGGCCCAGTCCTCCAAATATTCTAAACAATAAACAACCCTACCATTTCCCTTACACTCATTACTCCCACGTCAAGGAAACTCCATGTACCACCAAGTGAAGTTGTATTAAATCCTGACATTTTGCACTCAAATACCACTTCAAATTAGTTTGCTTTGGCTACCAAATTAAATCCCATAAGGCATTCCTTGTCAGGCTGAGGTACTGATACTAAAAATCACCCCAAATCTTTAGAAGGCCAACACTTCTCAGGCATTCAGTGAGCAGGGTTATCTATCCTACTTTATTTTCTGAGGTAGAACAAGAATAAAACCAGGGTTGGCGCCAGAGAAGCAGAAAAAGCTAGCATCAAGCCTAGACAGTGAGTCACAAATAGAATTGGGGGGTAAAATCAGAATTGACAGCAAGGATCCTGAATGAGAGATGTCAAGAACTTGAAGGTGAAACACCAGAACAGCATCCAGGAAACAACAAGCAAGGCTCTGAAGAGGGAAGTGAGCAATCAAAATGCAAACAGCACAGGCTAAAGCAGAGGATGCAGAGAATCTCAAAGAAGATCCAAACCAATGCCACACAGAAGTTAACGCCTTGTCCTCACTGGCTAATAGTTTTCACCCAGTCCTTATTGAGTAGAAACTTAAGAATATCATGCAAACCCTTCACCAGAATCTAAGAATACTTGTAGCTATGATATACCTAGTGCCTGTATGCTAAACACTTTATATACACTATCTCCTTTATTTAATGTTTATTTTTAAGAGAGACAGACAGAGTGCAAGCCTGAGACGGGCAGAGAGGGAGACAGAAGCTGACCATGCTCTAGGTTCTGAGCTGTCAGCACAGAGCCCGATGAGGGGCTTGAACCCATGAACTGTGAAATCACAATGTGAGCCAAAGTCAGACGCTTAACCGACTAACCACCCAGGTACCCCTACATTATCTCTTTTAAATGTCACACCCTCTAGACAGTTATTAATTTTCTATTTCACATATGAGAAATCCAAGGCCCAGAGAGATAATTTCCTTAAACTCACCACATAGTAAGAGCCAGAGCTGGGATTCAAAGGGCTCATTTTTCTATAATATGCTATTTATGATAAAGTTTGTGCAGATGAAAATGCATGTAGCTCTTTTTCATTCTAGAACAGTGCTGACCAATGCAATTGCCACTGGCCACAAGTGGTTACCAAGCATGTGAATTGTGACTACGGCCACATGTTGAAATCATAATATTTTTAATACATTAATTTGAATAAAATACATTGATACATTGTGAAAATTAACTTCACCCCTTTTATTTTTTAAAGTGACTAACAGAAACTTACATATTTATATAAAACTTTTATAAAGAAATTTATATATGTACATATATATATGACCGAACTTACATTCTAGAATAGTGCTGACCAATAGAAATGCAGACAATTTATTTCTTAAAACTTCTTAAAACAAAACAGAACCTCCAAAGTCTTAGCTACAGAAAAACAGTATCCAGAAGAGAAAAATGACAACTGAATGCCCTCACTCTGCTCCCTTTTTTACCGTCCTCACTGGAATCCCTACTTAAGGCCACACCATCATGCCAGCATCTAAGTGTGGAAACAAACTCTTCTTTTGCTTCCTCTTAGAACAGCAAAGAAATATTTGCCTCTTCAAAAGGATATTTTAAATGACCACAATACAACAGAGGCAAATCACAGAAAATTCAAGAAACATTAACATAGACCTGAATACAAGTCAGAGGTTTCAATTCTGAGCTTAGTTAGCTTACATAAGAACTTGTGAGCCTCATCCTAGCTCAGAAAGGAAGTAATCCTCTAGGCCTGAGATCAGGGACCCAAGGACTTATAGAGTCTATGCTGGTTATATAAATGTAGTTCTGGTGTAGTACAATAGAGAGTAGTAGGAAGTCTGGTAATAGGTGATGTATGTCTGGCTAAAGGCATCAAATTTGAAAAAAATTTAAGATATTCTGTTGTAATTGCTGAGGTAACCATGAACAATCTTCTGTTGCAGTCTTAAGGCCATAGGCTTTAGTACACAGAACGAAAACCAAGCTAAGAAAGAATGAGGAAAGAAAATATGGAAGGAACGAGAGTGCTAAGAAAGGAAAGTGAGCATAAAATGTTCTGATTACTCCACAAAGTGGCCATCCCTATATGACCCAAGAAATCTGAATCATCAATTGACATATATAATACAAATCCTCTAACATTTCCCAAAATACTGTATGGATATGTGCTGATTATTATACACTATAGTCCCTAGAGGCAACCCTAATCCAACAAAGAAAAAAACTGGGAGGTTTTATTATTGAAGACAGCACTTTGAAAGCATGACTATGATTCTGTTCTCAATCTATGTGTCACATTCCTTTTTGTCTTATACCAGAGAAGTCAGAAGGATGTGATTCACAGAGACCGAATGGATAGAATCACGATCCTGACTTCCAAGTAGTTGTAACATTTTTCATTAATATTTTCTACACCACTTTCTCAGTAATGTAATTCTTAAGCAAATCAATGAGGTCAACAATAACAGGAACCTATGTCCTTCATGCAAGAAAGCCACAATCTGGTCACAGAAGAACATATACCTCTAAGGCAGCTATGCCCACCCCTGAAAGAACACTTAAGGACAGTCAGATGACAAAAGCTGGAGGCAATATCTTCCCAAACTTTCAAAAGACTCCAAAATCTGAGTCCTAAGAACCATGATTTCATAGTATTCAGAATAAAGGTGACAAAAGAAACAAATGTTTAAGTAAGAACTTTTGGAAGTGGCTCTGTGGTATAGTACTAGAAGCCCAGGACTGAAAAAAGAAGACTCATATGTGTGCCACCTCGATTGACCTGAGGCAGGACATTTAACCTTGCTGGACTTAGATTAGATAGCCACTGAACCACTAAAAGCACTAACACTGTAGGATTCTGTAATGGAGAAATTTGTTCCTTACACCTATTCTAAGCAATTGTACTCATGCCATGTAAGGACCAGACCAGTCTTTACTAGAGACAAGAAGAGTGATGAGATTTGGGCACTCCAGGAAATCACCTTTCTCTCCTCACATCTGTCCCTGGTGCCTTAACTTTAAGGTTGAGGACCCATGGGTAGAATTTGAGGCAGTATAAGAAGAGACATGTTAAAAGTTCAGCTGGAAGGCATTAAAGTCAAACTCCATTCACTTCATAATTATGCCATGGGCCATCACTGTCTTTGGATCTGATAATATATTTCTATTAATAGTCTAAAGCTAGTCTCACACCAAAAGTAAAGGGGAGGCCCAGAATATGGATATCACATTCACCATACTGCTCCCCATAGCTCAAAGGTCCAAAAGTGTAGGAGTTTGAGCAATCACTGTGAGTGTCCATAGGTTGGAAACGCATTCTTTGGAAAGCCTACTTATCTGAAACTATAGGTCACTCTCAGTCCCATGAAAATGATTAATGCCACTCCAGTTACAGACTCTCTTAGTTTATCAATAAGGCTACCTAAAAGAAAAGAAGACATGAGAGAATTTTCCTCAAAAGAAGTTTCTGAAAAAATATTCTCATTGCTAGATTGTAGGACCTGTCATTATGTTCTCAAGACTTTACTCTAAGATTATCCTATACCATTCACAGATTCATTCAACAAGCATTTCAGCATCATTGTATGCCAGGCAAGGGATCTAAAGTTGGCAAAGAATTAGGCAAGGCTTTCATTCCCTAAATAGCTGCTTTCCAGTTGGAAAGACAGGCTATTAAAAAAAAACTTCTTTTATATATGTAGTATAAGAAAATGATGTGCCATGAGGCGCCTGGGTGGCTGTCGGTTGAGGGTCGGACTTCAGCTCAGGTCATGATCTCACAGCTTGTGAGTTCAAGCCCCGTGTCGGGCTCTGTGCTAACAGCTCAGAGCCTGGAGCCTGCTTCGGATTCTGTGTTTCCCTCTCTCTCTGTCCCTCCCCTGCTCATGCTCTCTCTGTATTTAAAAAATAAATAAACATTACAAAAAAAATTTTTTTAAAGAAAATGATGTGCCATAAGCTGGATGTGATTTGCAACTGCTCTACGATTCTATTTCCTAGACTAATATCATTTAAGGTTTAGAAGAGACCATAAATGTATACGGCCCAAACTATCCAATCCTCTCTACAAGATCCCCACCAAGTGGCTGTCCCACATATCCTAGAAATCACCATCACCAAACTCATTTTCCCAGTAGATCCTTGTCTCCCACCATGTAAATGAAGTCACAGTCCCCATCCATATGGGTATTTTTAAATACTATAGGACAGCTATCACCTTCTTCCTGATTGATCTAAGCTGTTCCCAAGGCCTTCAGCCCTTCCTCATAATGAAATGATATAAAAACCCTTTGCCACTAAGTTCACTTTTCTGGACAGGTTCCAGTTTGTCTATGTCCATCTTGAAAAATGAGATCCAGAAGTAAACATAATCAAGGGAAAATATATATCATAATAGCTTTAAAAGAATAGGCTTTGAGTTCTTATAGATCTGTATTAGATCCTCAGCTCTACAACTTCCCAGTGCTTGGCCTTCAGCAAGTTAATTAACTTTCCTGTTTCTTTATCTCACCTTCCACATAGTAGAGATCAGAATGTTTCATTACATTCCTCAAAGGTTGATTGTAAGGATTAAATGTGATGTAGTGTGTATAATATTTAGTTTGGTATCTAAAAGTTTAAATCAAAAGTTTAATAAATGGTAGTTCTTTTTGTATTGTTACTGTTTTTACTCTCCAGCTGTTATCTGACCAGCCCACAGTAAAGCATGACTAAGTTATATTTGAAGTTGTTTAAAATTTACCTGAAGACAGCCTATTATCTGTTTCTGCTTTTCATCTTTTGGTTGCAATCCTATATTTTTGCTTTTTTTATTCTCTGATTTCTTGGCTTGGTAACTTACCTACCTCTGGCTTCTTCTTTCATCCCACTTTTATTTAGAAAAAAATTCTAAGTGGGGACACTGAGCCATGTATCACAGTAAATTCAGTGTGTGGGTTCATGATAAATCTCTAACTCCCAATTGACAGGATCATAGTGAAAACTCCCCATTAATCTAAGATGCTCTCCATTTTTGCTTGAAAAATAATTAAGAAAGGATATATTTCACATTTGATGCTTCCTTATCCAAATTATGTACAGATGCTGCATGGAAATGTCTTCTTAATAGCTACATTAACTATGGTAAGTTCACTCACATCATTGTCATTCATGTCTAATTAACCTAAGTGCCCGACTGGGAGTAGTAAGAACTTGCACAAGGCAAGGAGACTGAGTCATGTGGATCTCCTAGCCCCCAGTCCTGCCATCTAAATCTACAAAAGATAAGAGAAGGAAAGCAAAATCAGTGTTCAAAATCAAGAGGAGTAATTGTCAAGAGAACCTGGCAGACTGCTTTAATAGCAGAGATCTGAAGTTGTTGGGCATGGAAACTTTCTTTTGACAAGGAAACATTTGTGAAATAATAAAAACAGTAAGAAAATGTATAAAATTGTCCCTATAAATCCAAACCTAGACAGTGTTTTGAAAGGAATGCGCAAAATTTTTTAAATAATTTTCTCTTGCCAGAAATTAAACATTTAGTTTTCTTTAATAGTAAAGTCAGAGTTATATCCAGTTTCTTGTGTAGTATCCTTGACAATAAGGCATCCAGATTGTGCTTGATTATGCCCACTGGAGAAGGGCTCACTACCTCACAAGCCACAGCACAACAGTGATAAAAAATTTTTTGTTAGGCATTTACTCCATTTATTTGATTAAACTCTATACCCTCCCATAATACCTCCCCCCGCAAACCCATAATTGACCTGTGCTCTCTAGAGTGACATTGATCAGTAAGCTTTGCAGGTGGGAGATCAAAGGGAAGGAGCTGGTGGGTACTTATGGACAGTGCCTATTAAAGCAGGCCAGGCTACTTCTACATACTGGGGGACAATCTCTACTAGGGGCCTGAAAAACATAAGAATGTGTGATAACTGGGTATAGGTCTAAAGTCACAATTCCTACATCAGGCATGGATGTAAGGCCCAAGAAGCCATGCAGTAAAAAACAAAACAAAAACAAACCTTAGCTAGCAGGCAGGCAGAGTCTAGCCTCATGGAAGAGAATCAATAACTAAGTTTTGTAAACAAAGGACAACTTGTTCAAGAGCTTCACAAATCATATGAATGAATACATGCAGTTGTAGAGAAGCAGTACTGGGTAGTTCAGAGATTCTCAAATTATTTAAGCCAGGCTTGTTTAAAATGCAGACTATTGCCTCCTTTCCTGGAGATTCTAACTCAGTACCTCTAGTGTCAGGCCCAGGAGGCTTTATATTTAGCAAGAGCGGGCTCTTTGGGAAATAGCAATGCCATGGTTAAGAGCTCTAGAGTCAGAAAGACATGAGTTTATACCTGCACTTTGCCAATCCCAAACATATTTCTTCTTTAGCAAAATAAAAATGATAATCACAGCTTCCATCTGTTTGGATTGTTATAAGAATTCAATAATAAAGTAAGTGTAAAGTATGTAACACACTGCCTATAGTGGCCACTAAGTAATTTGTAGCAATTATTATTTTTAGTTCTCATTATTATAACATATTGATTTTAACTTCCCCTCAAGGAATTACTTACACTTTCAAGACCACATTTCTCTCTTGGCTTCCTTATTTCTGATGCTCTGTATATCTTTGGAAATAGGGCAAAGAGGAACCAACCAAAAGACCTGCTAATTTAATATTCACTGTATCTTTCATAGACAACCCTTCTCCCTTGCCCAGACACTACCCTCCACATGCTCACTGCCACTTCTCCCATACAAGCCTTCTGGCATGTTGCACTTTTTGCTAGAAAGCCTTCTAAGTGACTTTCTTAGCAGCTAAATATTTTCCATCTGTGAAACACTCAGATCAACCATCACCTCCCCAATGCAATCTTTCTGATCATTGTATGTGTTCTCTAATTGTAATTGTATAACAGGCAATTTCTTCATTTATCTCATTTGATCATTGAGTCTAAATCTGTAGTAAGAGAGAGAAAGGGGGAAGTTGGGCAATGAAAGATAATCAATCACTCAACTCAAAACAGTAAGGTCTGTTTCAATTGCTGAATTCAGGCAAATGCATTTTGAGCCTAGCTTATCAGCATAATATCCTCAATTTCCTACGTCACTTTCTTGATGTTGACTCATGCTAAAATTTCTTGGTCCCATTAGTTCATTAGCAATATGAAATTATTATATGCAAAATTTAAAAATAGGTAATAATCACAAAGGCAATTTTTGAAGTACTTGAAGCATTTTCAAGTACTAAAATTAAAATACCTATAGTATCAATATAATATATAATTGATAGACAAATAAGCACCAACTTAGACATTAAATGAGACACTGAATTGTGAAAGAATATTTTTTCCATTGACAATAAATCATTAGTAAGCATACTACATAAGATAGTCTAAGACTCTAATAACATAACAGTATAACAACAAGTTATCTATGTAGTAAGTATTAAATAGTAAGGTTAAGATGCTATGAACAAAAGGGCAAGTGAAGAGTTGCCAGAGAAGCCCTCACTAAAAGGATACAACTTAAAGAAGATGAAGAGTAGCCTAGTGAATACTGGGAGCAAAAATTCCCTCTGGAAGTGCAAAGATCAAGACTCAGGAATGACACTGGTGGGCTTACAGGCTAGTGTAGTTAGAGTAAGAGAGGAGAAAGGGAAAGCAGTGAGAGTCATTAGAAAGAAAATGGTGGTCCAATCATTATGGGATTTTTTGGCCATTAGAGGAATTGGTTTTTACTCTGTGTGACAAATAGCGCCACAGGAGTGTTCTGAGCAGAGGAATGACAAGTTCTGACTTAGATGTGAAATTAATCACTCAGGCTGCTTGATTATGATGTACCTTAAGGGAAGGCAGAAAACAGGGGGGCCAGTCTGGAGATTATGCACTAATCCAGGTCAAAATGATAGTGATTTAGGCCACCTGATAACAGGGCAGGTGGCAAGAAGTGATCAGATATTGGATATAATTTGAAGGTACAATAAGACCTACTAAGTAACTGAACATAAGTGTAAGAAAAAGAGTTCTCAAGGAGGACTCTAAGATTTGGGGACTGAGCAGTGGAAGGATAGAGTTTCTACTATGTGAGACAGAAAAGGCTATCAGCTGTGTATCAGCCCTCCATGGAAATGTTGGATTAAGCAACTCCATATCTAAGTGAAGAATTAGGGATAGAGATCTGAATCTAAATACCAGCTTGGGAGCCACTAGCATAAAGAAATAGATCTAGGTATGATGACTATGGGAGAGTATGAACAGAAAAAAGAAGAGGATTAAAGACTGAGCCCAAGACCTCACCAACATGGTAAGGTCAGGGAAAAGGAAGCAACCAGTGAAGGAGACAGAAAATAAGGTAGGAGAAAAATCAAGTGTATGATGCCCTGTAAGTCATATAAAGAAATTGTATCAAGAAATGTGTAATCAACTATGTCAGATGCTGTTAACAAATCAAGGAAGATGAGGACTAAGAAATGAACCTTAGAATTGGCCACGGAGAAGTCTTTGGTTATCTTAGTAAGAACAGGTTTCAAGGAGTGGTGACACACGGACCAGATGAGATGTGCTGTCAGAGAGAATGGAAGAAGAGCAAGATTTGTTGCAAAGGAATATAAAATAATAGAGCTGATGGGGAAGTGCAGTAAAAAGAACTTTTAAAAAAAATAATAGAGAAATAACACCAAGTTTGTATACAGGGAAAATGAATCCACTAGGGAGGTGAACAACTGATAACGGAAAGAGAAGGGAGAATCACCAGTGTTAAGTCCTTGGGAGGTGAGAGGAAATAGGAGCCAATGAACAAATGGAAAAAATCGCTTTAGATAGTAATACGGATACATCTGTGGCAATGGTTCACAATGCTGTCTGAACAAAAATATCCTCCGGGAAGTCCTTAAAATATAATACCCTGGCCTCAACTAACCATGCAAGAGCAGAGGCATTACTAGATTTATAAGAGTCCCAGGTGATTCCAGTGAGCCCAGAGGGTTGAAAAACACTGCTCTATAGTACAAAGCAGGAAAGCAGATGAGGGGGTACAGGTAAATGTCTCAGTGGAACTTCAGTGTTGATCCTTTTTTTTTTTTCCTCCTCAATAAATCAGGAAGCAAGGCCATTAGGGAAGGGTGAGAATGAGGATGAGGAAGAGGTTCTGGCCTATGAGGACAGAGAATAAATAGTGAAATGGGCATGCAGAGAGCAGAAGAGTAAAACAAGTGAAGAACACTATGCTGGCCAAGAAGCATTCCAGACCCTTTTGAGGTATATGGTTACAGATTTAAAGTGATACCAGTCAAATGGTTTTATTCTAACATCAATCAGCTACATAGGTATAGAAATAGAGCAGTTGAGTATAAAGAGAGTTGTGCTTCTCCAAGCAAGTATCGAGAAGCACAAGAAAAACAAGTGGGTCAAGAATGTATGCAAGGCAGTGAATATAATGATGGACTAGGAGATTAAAATCAAGTAAAGAGGGGCTCCTGGGTGGCTCAGTTGGTTAAGCGTCTGACTCTTGACTTTGGCTAAGGGCATGATGTCACAGTGATGAGACTGAGCCCTGCATGGAGCTCTGCATTAATAGTGTGGAGTCGGCTTGGGATTCTCTCTCTTCCTCTCTCTCTTCCCCTCCCCCACTCATGCTCACTCACACTTGCTCTCTCTCAAAATAAATAAATTTTTAAAAAAAAAAATTAGGTAAAGATTGGCTAAGAGAATAAAGAAGCTGAATGATGGTAAAAAGATGGTAGGATTAATGGATTGAAGATCCTGGAGGGTTGAAAGATTCATGAAGGATATTAGAAGGATGTCAGGATAGGAAAACAAATTAAATTAAAAGATCACCAATGGTAGCCAGAGAGCAGCACAGCTGAAATTGAAATTATATGTGGGCTACAGTTATTGGTAATGCAGAGGCCAGAGAACCACCATATGATTCAGTGGCTGAATCCTGATGTAGGAAGCAGGACAAGACTATAGAAGAGGAGTTTGAGAAACTTACCTGTCAAGTGTTGGAAGGATTATGTATATATGCATATTAAAACTGCCATGAATTAAAATATAAATAGTAATGGACAGTGGCATGAGTTAAAATTATCAAGAAATATGGAAGAATAATTCAAGGATCAGTTGATCAGAACAGTGAGAGGTAAAGGATCAAACAGTCTGCCAACATGGGCTTCAGCACTGGGGTGTTTCAGGGAGGTCAGAGGGAGAATGATCTACAAGTGGCAAAACTTCCCCAGCTTCAGCCTTGAGAGTAACAGAGCTATTGGAGGGGAAATGTCACCACCTGAGATAATCTTCAGGGGAAGCAAGATCCTCTGAAGAGTGAGTTAAAGCAACTGTTCAGAGCAAAGGATGTGAATATGGGGGCTGAGCTCATGATGGACCTTGATGGGCCCAGTGGAAAAGTTTTGGGATATGGGCAAGGGTAAGAGAAGGAGACAGAATAGGATACAGGCAAAGCTGATGCAAATTACAAGGTGGGAGAAGACTGGAGTCTTGTGGAGAATAACTTTAAAGAAATTAAGGGCCAACCTAATGGGTTCAAGTTCAAATGGGCTCAAGGCAGAATGTGATAGTGAGGCTGAGAGCATTTGGAAAGAATGGAAAAGAACCTGTGGTTCCCTCTAGACTCCTTCATGTATAATCAAGGAGGTCTGGAGTAACACGATGTTCTTACCCCTACTGTGGGTGGAATGTAGGCTCTCCCCTTAAAACTGAAAGTAAAGCGTCTCTTTAAAAAAAAAAAAATGAGGTGGCGATGGAAACAGTGAAAAGAACACAGGATTGGGACATAGAACTCTTGAAGTTAAATTCCAACTACAGTAATTGGTAATCAAATAATTGCTTTTATAGATTCCATCATTTATTGACCATAATGACTCCAAAAAGATTTATGGTCACACAAGCTGTTGCTTAGCACCTTTATTCAGTTTGTGTTATCCTAATCTCTAGCATACTCTTCTAGAAGATTTAGAATCACTAATAATCTTAATGATAAACATAAGCTCATTAAGCAGAGTCTGCAAGGGCTATGGAGTCAACAGGCCAATAGAACTGGAAGGGCAATTCAGTATCAAGAGCCAAGATGGGGCCAAGTCTTCAGAGAAAGTCCACCAAGCTCCCCCAGATCAATCTCCATGCAATTTCCACATAGAATTGGAGATACATCAACACAAAGCAAAAGATGATAAATGAAAAAGCAAAACAGACCATTTGATACTTCCTGGATGCCAAAACACTCAAAAAGTCCCTTGGAGTTTAGAATCAGCTCTGGGCAGAAGGAGGAGAGAGGGGGAAGAAAGGGGGAATAGAAGGGGAATATAAAATCCTCAAATCTGACTATTCACTCAAAGCAGACTTAAGTTTTAAATGAGAAGTGACTGTATAACCTCAAGTTGGCAAGATTAAATCTTTTTTTTCCCCCTAGAGCAAAAATGAAGCCTCAAGAGCTAAACTAAGTTCAGAGAAAGGAACATACAGAAGCTTACATCTTTGTATCCCTTGAATGCTATGAAGCCACTTCAATAATAACAGGAGACATGCACTGAGCACTGAGTATGCGATAGCCTCCGTGTTAAATAGCTGACATGGATTATCACATTCCTCTTCAGAGCAAACTTATGAGGAAACACTATTATTAGATCGACTGTGCAGACAAGAAAGCTGAAACCTCATACCTACTCATAGCAAAACCAAGATTGTAACTGCTGGGTACAAAGCCCCTGAACCTAATCATTGTGTTCTATATCTGCCTCCATCTAGTAGAGCAAAACATTCATACACTCAATACTTTAGGATATTAGATTCAGTGGATATCTTCAAAAGACTTATTTTCCCACAAGATATAAATTCCCTAGGACCTTGGAACATATTTTCAGCATTTTTAGTTTTCCCTTATAGCATTCTGCATGAGGTAGGGGGTAACTTATGCCCTTAAATGGCAATGTCTGTAATCCAATTTGTCAGGTGCCATGAGGTACAATGGTCCACATGGGAAGAGCACTTCCTATGATAGCCTTGCTGATAAATCCTAAAGAGGATTGCATGGCAGAAGTGATTTGGTGCCAACATCTTAATAAATACAGTGAGAATCTATCTCCCACTTAGGCTTTGGGATAGTTGATTTGTTTGATAAAATGACTAGAGAGACCAAAAAGAGATCATTTATTTCCTTTTTTTACATGTCAAAATGGCTAATGAAATTATGCTGTTTAACATGTTCCTGTTCCTCATGCCATCATCAGTGTAATCATTATCATAAATTAGTATAGTTTCTCATAAGGAACTAGAGTGTATTATGCTAAGCTAAATAAGTCAGTCAGAGAAAGACAGATATCACAGGATTTCACTCATATGTGTAATTTAAGAAACAAAACAGATGAACATAGGGGAAAGGAAGGAAAAATAAGATAAAAACAGAGAGGGGAGGGAGACAAACCATAAGACATTCTTAAAAACAGAACAAACTGAGGGTTGCTGGAGGGGGTGTTGGGTGCGAGGATGGGCTAAATGGATGGCGGGCATTAAGGAGGACATGTGTTGGGATGAGCACCTGGTGTTACATGTAAGTGATGAATCACTAAATTCTACTTCTGAAATCATTATTACACTATATGTTAACTAACTTGGATTTAAACAAAATTTTAAAAAATATTTATGGTTAAAGTGTATTACCACTTTTTTTCAATTTTAGAATTACTAGAAACTGATCCATTTCATATGTTGTCTTTCAGCATTCATAATTAATCCCTGCTATGTGCACATCAAAATTAATCCTCATATTACCTATATTATATTGGAAATCTCAGATACCTTGGTTCACCTGATATATCAAAATACTTACTTTAATTTTAGATTCAAATATTATAGTAGTCCAATTCAAATCAATATAATAAAGAGGGCACAATGCCTGACCTTATGCTGTGTGAGCACATAGTAAGGTCCAGCTGCTGTGAAACTGGATACCGTTTAATGCCTTTCTGTGATTACCATATTATATGAAAGCCATAAATGAGGAATCCCCAAGCCCAAGGTTTATTTTTGTTGCAGCTTACCTGTGATCCTTTATGAAACCCTACTCAACACACAAAATCTTGGATCTGTTGTGCCTCTCCCAGAAGTTTCAAAAACTAAAGAGAAGTGAGCTATTTTAATCTCCAGTATGGAAGGTGCTGTTTGACTCGAGCTGCATATATGTCCCTGGTGGTCACTGTCATTTTGTAATCTTACAAGGTCTTTTGTTTTAAATGCACAGTGGGCTTACAGAGCAACTTTATCAGATGAATTATCTTCTTTGGGAAATCTTCTGGAACACAAAAGGTAATATACAGCAAACTAATTTTTGTATTAGGTTTGTGCCAGGAAATTTCTATATATAATCAAAGCTCTGTATATAGGGCTCTTGCTTGCCTACAAAAATGTATTTGAAGAGAATTCTGCTTTACCAATGTTTTCATTCCTTGCAAGTGTTATACCTAAGCCTAAATTTCCTCCTTTGCCTCATATCTTTTTTCACTTCAGCTACATCAAATAACATTAAAAATCACTGACTCATTTCAAATTAATTTTGTACCAAAAAATGAACTTCCTTATCTACAGTAATAAAATAATGTATATTACTAATGTAATATACAAGAAGCCCCCAAATGGTATTTTAAAGGGAGAAAAATAGTTTGTAGATTTTCCTATTGGGGGAGTGATCTCTGAAGGGGTACCACAAATGCTGTCTGCCGAGTGCATCAAGGATGGTGCCCTTTGCAGCCAAAGACAAGGGGCTACGATCACATGACACGTTATTTTTCTTTGCTACTTGCATTTCAACTTTATAAAGAAACTTTGTGGTGGTGACCTCTTAATCATAGTGGAATAACAGCTGTTTTCCAAGGTTGGGAAATGGTGTAGCTAGAGTAGAAAGTGGAAAGCAGATAGTAGTACAGCAAAGAAAGGAAAGACAGCATGTACACCCTAAGTCTTCTACTGCCCCCGAAGAGGCCCCCACAACCCTTCTTTTCTATTCAATAAGCTCTAAGTTATGTGCACCCAAGTGGTTCTGTTAACCTTCCTATACCCTTCCTCTTCCTGGCAGAGAGTCGACTCCTTAATATTTAATGAGAGTCTGTTGGAAATTAGTCTGTGTGGTAGACATTTTGCTACATTATGGAGCCACCAAATCAAATGTTAGATACTAGTAGGCTTCCCTAGGCCACAAGCTACTGTCTCCTGGGACTAAGGAACTATAAAAGCTGAGCTGCATTCAAGGCAACCATGGAAAAAAACAGAAAATTGAGTTTGCCTCACTGAGCTTCTTACCAAGTTCCCCAAACAAGTCCCCCAAACACAGTGAAAAAGATCCATTGAGGTCAAGGTAAAGAAGATACTTGTGTTCATGCAAGAAGAAATCTTTGTAAGCTAACATGAATTTGATTCATTTCTAGATTTATCTTAGATACTTCATGGCATCAAAGAAGAAATGCAGAATTTGGGATCAAACAACTGACTTCAAATCCTACTTCACGCTCTTACAGATCCTTAGCAAAAGTATTCTGAAAAGGTCTGAGCTGTGGTTTCCACATTTACTTAATGGGTAGATAAGAGCTACCTCATTAGTTTGTCATGAGGATTAAATAAAATAATGTACATAAAGTTCCTGGTGCAGAACTTTATCCCAGGGTTTGAAAAATTTGTTACCTCTTTATTGGTCAAAAACTATCCAAAATAATAGTAGCATCCATTCCAACAGTAGCAGATACAGTAAAAATAACAATGACCTACTACTGAATACTTTACAGGCTAGTCACTGTGCCAAGCATATGGATATAGTATTTCTAAATCTCATTTAAAAAAACCTACAGTGTGAATACATTATTATTTGACAGAACAGTATCCCTGGTAAGTGATACAAACAGCACAGAGAAAACTGGACATGTAAAGGATATCCCATCCGTTGCTTTGAGTCAGGGTTCCACCAGACAAATTAGCATCTAATTTGACTTCAGAAAAGGTAAGTAACTTCTCCAATGTCACACAGCCAAGAACTGCCCAATGCTCGTTTTCATCATGTATTCTAAACGTAATAGTTTTCCTTAGTTTATGTAACAGATCTCAAAACCTAAGTGAAAGAGATTTCTGGGACCCAAGTAAATCTATACAAACTCACCACCCTAATTCCTGCCGCCACACTGCCCAAGACTCCCCAGAACTCCCCTAACCAGAAACCCATGGAGTAGGGTAAAGTAGTACTACCTATCAGAGAAAGAAGGCCAGTGCCTCTAGCTTGATTAGAAAGTCCCAAGAGGCTAGCTGACAGTGACCCAATGTCACAAAACTTCCACTCAAAGAGTTTGGAGACTCAGAATTGAAGAATAAAGCCTAACGCTCACAACCGCCAATGACAATGAAGTAGGTAGTGGAGGAAGGCAAATGCCTCTTCAGGAATTAAGGTTGAGACCAAACACCAATTGAAATGACCTCAGCAATGAACAAAATTACTATAAGAAAATGAAAATCTACTTCCTGTACCTTTTTATCAAGCTAAATTGAACTCTGAGATGATACAAAGTAACCCCTGGGCCCATATATACCTACCAAATAGATGTTCATTTGCCTGGGAAAACTCTGCCTCAAAGCAGAGATAACTGTCCTCAACTTCTCCAGATGTTTCTTCATGCTGCTATGATACCTGACAGAGACATTTCTCTGTATGTCAAAAACTGTTTTTCAAATATTGGAGATGAGCAAAAGTTTCTCTGGAGAGAAACTTCCACATCATCACTCCTGACATTTATCACACTGCGCATCCAATGGCTAACTCAGGAAAGTGATAAGAGAAACACCTAGATCAGAATCTAAATAAATAAAATAGATTGATTTTTGCAAGAGTCTCCACTTCTCAAGAGGATCTCTTTAAATAACCGCTTCCTCACCACAGTTAATGTGTGATTCTATTTACATAGCCCTTTTGGGGAAATAGACTTAATTTCTAAAGAACACCTGTATGTATGCCTCCGATCAGATAAGATTTATGAAAAAATGAGTGCATTTGGCTGAATTCATAAACATCAACTAAGCATGACATGAGTATATGAAATAACTAATTATTGACTGTATAACACCATCGACTGAATCAGGATGAAAAATGGAACTACAAACAGCTATATGCAAAGTCCTAAGTTTTACTAATATTCCTTACCTTGAAAAAATGTTAACTCTAGGAGAGTGTGTTTTATTTTTAGAATGTCTGGTTTCTGACAACATTATCCAGAAATAATCATTCAATAGTGAATGCCAAGAAACCCGAGTACTAAAATGATAAGAAATATTTCAAGCTACCTTTCCCAGAAATACAATCTGTTTCTCAATTGATGGAAATTCATCATAAGCAACTGCCTAGATCATAGTTCTCCAGAAAACTTCATCATGCTCTAATTCATCAAAAGCCACCAGACCAAATTGCCATTTAATCCCTGAATCAATGAAATAGTTCATGTAGCTATTTATAAGTTTATGAACACCTTATCAAGTATCTGATGTGCTATGCCACACTAATTTTAAACTCCATCTAACGTATCAGAAACTCTAATTCTTGACATATACTTACTTTCATTATGGGATTTGCACAAGATTAAAAACCATGGCTTTAAGAAAAATACAAGGGTTGCCTGGGTGGCTCAGTCAGTTAAGTGTCCTACTTCAATTCAGGTCATGATCTCATGGCTTGTGAATTCAAGCCCCGCATTGGGCTCTGTGCTGACGGCTCAGAGCCTGGAGCCTGCTTCAGATTCAGTGTCTCCCTCTCTCTCTGCCCCTCACCAGCTTGTGCTCTGTCTCTGTGTCTCTCTCTCTCTCTCTCTGTCTCTCAAATATAAATAAACACTAAAAAAAGAAAGGTATGAGATTCTTCAACATATTACTTAGAAATAGAAAAATGGTAAGCATTTATCAAGAAAAAATTTGCAATAAATTAAAAGAATCATTTGTTTGAAAGATCAACTCTTGAACAAAGCACAAAGAGAAACAGAAGCAAAAACCCCGGGGTCCCCAGCAGGGACCTGCTTCTCACTAGTTGATTAATCTTAGGCAATTTGGATTCCAAATTCCACATCTATAAAGTGAGAAAAAGTGCAATTTCTCTCTTTCTCATAGACTTTTTTTGTGGAGCAAATGGGATAATTTAAGAGATACATAAAAGTATGTAATGTTATTATCAAGGGCATTTTCCAGGGACTGGAGAGGAGCAGCAAAATACATCTGGTGGCTGCCTCTTCTTGCATGGCCTTTCTCTCCACCCACTCAAAACAGAATACCAAAAAATAAGTTATCACCTGAAGTAGGACCCAGAGAAAAAGACCAATTCTCTGGCACTGAAATGTTCACTCTGGGGGCAGTTACTAAATGTCACAGAGCCTTAGTATCTCTTTCTAAATGGAACAGTTTACCTGACCCCACCTATGCAGGCAAATGACAATAGATTTAATAGTGTTATCTCACACGGCTTTCTGTCTGTAGAACTGGCTTTAGAGATAATATATTTAAAGCAGATAGCCTTGTGCTTAGCACATTCATTTACTCAACAAATAATCTTTTCTAGTTGCTGTAGATATAATAGAGATTGGAACAGAAGAACCCCAGGCCCCACTGAGCTTATATTCAAGTAAGAGAAGAACAACCAACCAAATAAATGGGTAAAATATACAGTCTGTCAGATGACGGCAGCACTTGCTCCATGGACATGCAGCCTGTGCAAGTTCACACAGCCCTGAGCTCAAAGGATCTCTGTTTGATTTAATCTTCTACTGTTGTCATCTTGAAATTCTTAATGTTTATTCAATAAGGGGCCCCATTTTCATTTCCTAGATGGTGGTAGATGCTATGGAGAAAAATAGTGAGAAGGGATTAGGGAGATGGGAGGCAGGCAGTGATCACCAGGGCCTCGACATGACATTGCACATTTTGAACATGACACAAAAGTGCCTGGCAGAAGGGGCTGATAGGGGCCGAAAACCACCTGGAGGAAGGGGACCTGGGTTTCTCTGCACAAAATTGGCTCCAGGAAGCTGGCTTTAAGTGGGGACAATCATACATATGACAAGGTGCCAGAGGTACCTTTAGATGCCGTAGTCTAGCTGCCTGTCTTCTTGTCCATCTGTGAAACAGAGAGCCATGACCCAAGAGTGGGTACCCACTGTCTTATTTACACAGAGATTCCAGTTAAGCTAGCAATGGGCCTGCCAGTTAAAAAAAAAGGTATCCTGAAAAGGTGACACTTGAATAAAGGTCTGAAAAGGTGACCAAGTGAGTTGCACAGAATGGAGTAAGAGAACAGTAGGCCAAGGGAATAAGGGCCAAGTGAGTTCAAAGGTCTTGATACAAGAGCTTGGTTCATGTTCCTCAAACAGTCCCAAGGCCAATAAGCCCAGAAGATGGAAAGGAAATCAGATCAGAAAGGCAAGTAGCCTTGTGAGGCCATTATCAGGTTTCATTCTAACATGGGAAGCCATTGGAGTTTATACAAAATATCATGTTCCAGATTCTGCACTGAGAATGTAATGAACTGAGCAAGAGTAGAGACATGGAATGTAGTTAGTCATTATTTAGTTGAGAACAATGGTAATTTAGACCAGGATAGTAGCAGAAAGAAAGTGATGAGAAGTGATTTAAATGTCGGACATATTTTAGAAAGTAAAACCAACAGGATACTGGATATGAGAGGAGGCAAGAATGACTCCAAGTTTCTTGTCCAGAGGAACTAGAAGGATAGAGTTGCCATCGACCAAAATAGGGAGACTGCCAGAACTTCCTGGTGGGAAATCAGGAAATCAGTTTTAGATACATTATGTTGGAGATGTGTATTAAATATCACACTAGACATCAGAGTAGGTCTATGAGTCTGGAGTTCAAATAAAGGTCTGAGCTAGAGATTCAAATTTGGTAGTCATCAACATGTTGATGATATTTAAAGTTATGAGACTGGACAGGATCAAAACATGAGTGATAAAAAGTTCCAAAGACAAAGATATGAAGCCTTTCAACATTTAGAGGTCAGTGATATAAAAAGTAAAGGAAATTGAGAAGGACCAGCTAGCTTAAAGGAAAACTGGGAGGGTATGTTGGCAAGAATCCCAGGAAAATATGTCCAAGAGAAACAAGAGATCATTGCACCACATGATGCTTAAAGGTCAAATAAGACAATGAATGAGAACTGATCTTTGGATATAGACACATGGAAGCAAGAGTAGACCCTCAATAAATGGTGGTTTTATGGTAAATATTGTGGAAAAACTGCTCTTATCTATAAACTACTTCATGAAGCTACTAGAATGCCACAGTTGTGAGTTTATCATTCAGATACATTAGGGGAAATTGCATTCATTTATTTAAGGGGAAATAGTTTAATGCCAGGTCATTCCAGACAAGAGCCATTAGCCATATTTTAAATGAATTTTTAATTAATTTTACTTAAATATAATTTAATTTTTAATTTAAAAGATATGACTGTTATTAAATTTTTTTTGTGTATGTTTTGAACATGTACATGAAACTATTTTTAATTGTAAGTTTATGAAATTGAAATATGGTGCTTTCCTTGTGTTTAAAATTTGGGGTCTAGAGGCACCTGGGTGGCTCAGTTGGTTGAGCCTCTGACTTTGCCTCAGGTAGTGATCTCACAGTTCTGTTCATGAGTTTGAGCCCTGCATTGAGCTTACTGCGGTCAGTGCAAAGCCTGCTTCAGATACTCTATCACCTTTTCTCAACCCCTCCCAGATTCATGCTCTCTCTCTGCCCTTCCCCAACTTGTACTCTCTCAAAAATAAATAAAACATTTAAAGAATTTGGAGTCTTAATTAAAAAAAAAAGAGAGAGAGAGAGAGAAATTTGGAGTCTGAATTACAAATGCTATCACTAAATTGCACACCCAAAATTTAAGACTTAGTACCAAAACATGAACTTAAAATATGTCATGAATAATTTTTATATTGATTATATGTTAAAATGATAATATTTAGATGTTAGGTAGATAAAATATATCATTAAAATTAATTTCAACTCTTTCTCTTTACTTTTTTAATGTGGTTACTAGAAAATTTTGAATTGCATACTGGCTCCCATTATATTTTATTGGACAGTATTAGTCTAATGGATTATGTTGTAGGCAAAATTAAGTACTGCAAAAATTAAGAATTTTGTCACCTGTTTCATTACAAGCTTCTCTACAACAACTGAAAGACAACCATGTACTAGGGACCACATGATGGTTCCTGTCTGAAAATTGGCATGTAATCTTTCCATTCTGTCTGCTCATTGGAAAGCCCCATCTTATTTCCCTAGGCCAATTTCTACCTACACTTCCAAAATTCTACCCCAGCAAAATATGCTCTAAGAAGGTGAATTTTCTGATTCCTGAAAGTCAAGTTTCCCCCTGTCTCCCTGCATATACATGACAGTACTAGTACATTATGCTTTACATGTCTGTGTGCCCTACAAGACTCCTCAACTTAAAAGCAAGGAAGTGTCATTCATTTTTGGATCTCACGAGTTTAGCACAAGTCTTGATATATGGTAAGCCTCAAAAATACTTGTTGAATAAAGAAGTGTGCACAAAGTATAATGGTAGTGTAGATATATAAGGATATATACATGCATACTTTAGAGAAACTCATTTATTCAGCTGTAAGACTTATAGCAACCTCAAATACCTGAAAAGCAGTCATGTAATCCAAAAAAGAAGAGAAGAGAAGAGAAGAGAAGAGAAGAGAAGAGAAGAGAAGAGAAGAGAAGAGAAGAGAAGATGCTAAGAATGACTGAGTACCCAGGCACACTGACAAGAATTTTTCATTTAATCTACACAAGAACTCTTCATTATAATAACCTTTAACAGTTATTGAGTGTTATTATTTTCCAGATACTGTGGCAAGCACTTTACATATATTAATTTTTTCCATGTTCACAACTCCATACTGTGGGTTCGATTATTATTCCTGTTCCAAAAGAAGTTAAGTAACTTACACAAAATTACACAGCTTGCAAGTGTCAAAGCCAAGTTTAAAATTAGGCAGTCACTAATAGTTGAGATCTGAAGTAAGTATAACCTTACTGCAAAGGACTTCTAATACAAACATTTACAAACCTGGAAGCCAAGAGAAATCAACTGGAGGTAAATGTTGACCACAGACGCATATGAGGGCAATTGTGAGTCACAGGTTTTGAACCAACTCTCTACCATCAACCCTCCTAATCCATAGGAAAGGTGGGAGCTTCCTTGGACTAGAACCTACTGCTTTCTTATTGGCTATACAATCTAGCAATCATGTTCACCTGGCTTTTGCTAGACTAGAGTTTTGCATTCAAAGACCAAAATCGCAAATTAGATGCCAAAAGGGCTGGGGTGCGGGGGAGAAAGAAAGGGCTGAGGAAAAAACAGTACTAGATGAAGATCAACTACTGAAGTTTGACGTAACAAAAAAGAAGTCAGAAGAACCATCAACTCAACAGGAAACTGAAGAGATTTGGTGCAGGAGAAGGCAGCTTCACATACATGAATTTTCCCCCAAGGGCTCCATGGAGCACAAGAGAAAGAGTGATGTTTACAAAATGATGCCTACAAAAACGATCTTACCAAGAACAGGCTAAATCGTTTTTGGTTTTTTTGTTTTTTAACAGGCAAATACATACTTTAAAGTTGTGTTTTTTTTTTTTAACAAAATGGTAAAAAGAAAAAAAGTCTGGTATTTTAAAGAGAAGAAATATCAGCAGTATGGACTATTCTCTACCCAGAAAACCTTACAGACTGAAAATAACATCAATCAAGAATTAGTGTGAGTGTGCATGCCTGCAATAAATGTGCACATTTACGTAGCTCAACAGTTTGACAACTAACCACTAGATGTGCAATGGAAATTAAATAAGCCATGGGAGTGAGGAGTGGGGGAAAGTCAGAACCACATGGGAAAGCCTAGGCAACTTTATGTCTGGAAAACAAAAGATAGGAAATGAAGGACATGGAAGGAAAGAGAAAAGTAAAGATGGTATCAACAAAGGAAATATAGTTTCTCTTTTTTTTCTTCTCCAGATGACATTGAGGTATATACTACAAATTTCAAAATAAGTCTGGAAATCCATACACACAGCTAAAATTTTGCCATAGTTTCATTCATGGGTTCTGGAAGGACTGTCAGTGATGCCACCTTTGGTGCCCTTCGAATGATGATCCACGATGATGCCCTCACTCTTTTAGACTCATGTGAAACAAGGACACCCTTTCAATAGGATTTGGTGCTACAGAAAACCTTGGCAGTAATATGTAATCATGTCAATATTTATTATATCCTATTTCCTCTTTTTTTTAAGTTTATTTTGAGAAAGAGAGAGGGGGGAGCAAGGGAGGGGCAGAGAGAGAGAGAGAGAGAGAGAGAGAGAGAGAGAATCACAAGCCGTCTCCATGCTGTCAGCATAGAGCTCAACACGGGGCTCAAACCCACAAACTGTGAGATGATGACCTGAGCCGAAACCAAGAGTCAGACGCTTAAGTGACAGAGCCACCCAGGCGCCCCTCCCCTATTTCCTCCTAATGAAATATCAATTGAGACACTTTATACTCAGTACCTGTATGATAGATCAGGTATACCCAAGAAGACTAGAAGGAAAACACTAGCTAAAAATAAAAAGTCCTGACAAAATGCTACTTGGTTCTTACTACTTCCCTGTCAGAAACTTTGTGGTTTTTCTAACAGGATAAAATATGTTGTCTGTCAGAGACAGTCCAACTTTCCATAAATCTTTAGTTTGGCCCTGGGGCTTTTTTATTTTGTAAATAAGTCACTGTTCTAGGTGACTGTTGCATTAAACTGATTTTAATTTTGCAATTGTGAAGTGTCTGGAAGGCGGGATGAGGAGAGAAGGCATGCCACAAACTACAGAGTTACAATGAGGTGCTGACTGCTTGGCCTTAACTTTTAAGGTCTAAGACTGTAAAAATAAATCTGAACATAAGGAGGTTTTTGTTCAGATGACCAAGCAAAATTAGTTGAAGCTACACCTTCAACTAGGAGTTAAAATAAACCCATCAACTGCAACAGTGGAGGTTAAAAGAAAATATGGGTTAGTAAGGGGCACCTGGGTGGCTCAGTTGGTTAAGCGTCCGACTTCGGTTCAGGTCATGATCTCACAGTTCGCGGGTTTGAGCCCCGTGTCGGGCTCTGAGCTGACAGCCTGGAGCCTTCTGATTCTGTGTCTCCCTCTCTCTCTGTCCCTCCCAGGCTCGTACTTTGTCTCTCTCTCTCTCTCTCTCTCTCTCTCTCTCAAAAATAAACATTAAGAAAAAAATTTTTTAAATATGGGTTAATAAGTTTAGGTTATGTACAGTCAAACATTGTGCTAAGGAAATAAGGAAATCACCCTTAAACAGAACACTGGGATAACTTCCAATTGTGCAGCTTAAAATAAAGGGATCCTGAACTCCAAAGTATCTTCCAACTGTCTTCCTCCCAAAATTCACCGTGCCACTGCAATCTGAACGCCCAGTCCCCAACTCACACAATGTCAGAAATAAAAGGGGTCCCAGCTACCATTTACACCTCCCTGTGGTACAGAGAAAGACACTGAGACCCAGAGAACTTAAGCTACTTGCTCGAGGTCACACAACAGTATTAATTAGAATTAGGCCCAGACCACTTTCTGCCATACCACACTGGCAAAGCCAGTTGGTTAATCATTAGGATTAACATCCAGCTATGTCAACTGCTGTCCCAATTTTGTCATCCATCACCACCTCTTTCTGCCACAATCCTCCAATCCTGATCAGTCAATAATCAGCATCAAAATTAATCAGTAATTCTATTTCAAATGCCTGAATTCTCAATTAAGTCATACCTCTGCCAAACTATTCACTGCGTGCACCTATTACGGAAACTGGCTGCTCTTAAAGTTTAAGGCTTCAGTCTAATATTTCTGCAGAAGCTGCAATATTTACTTCATAATACAAAGAAAAAGTTAAATATGGCTTCACTAGTATACACTTGAGAAAGACTGCAAAGTGCTTCAAGCAATATAATAACCTAAGACGGCCAAATCCAGGGTAGCACTTGGACTTCTTCCTGGTGTTACCGATGCATAAGTGGTGGAAAAAATGGATGGCCAAAGAAATATTTCTCATCTCTATTTCATATTTTTTTCTGCTTTTTATGTGCACACATGCCTTGTCCCAAGTGTCTGCAAATACTACCATCTATCAAAGTGATGATTGATAGGAAGGCAGACAGGTGGAGGCAAGACAGATATCAGGGCTGCCCATTTTCCACCACAGACCATGTGGGTAAAAATAAATATCTAACCTGTCAGTCAACAATATTACAGTGTTTTCATTAATTACTTTTCTCTACTCATTAGGTAATGAATAAACTATGAGATTTTCAGACAGAAAAAAATAGGACTATGAACAAGTAAAATTGAAGACTTATATCAATTTTTTTCCATCCTCAATTGGCTTTGCATGCACCTTTCAGAGGGTTTATATTTTTATTCCTTGTTCTTGTCATCAATTTTGCTTTTAATTAACTCAAACTGGCTTGTTCTTTTCCGGATTTCCAGTAAACACTTATCTTGCTGGGATCGATATAAAAACATCAAGAACTGACAAGGAGTAGCCACTGGAAACAGAAAGATTTTCAGAAACACAATACTTGCACTCTACTATTTACAGAAAGGAAAAAAAGCAACTGACCTTTTCATCTCTACATATATAAGCTTCATGTATCTACAGTTTGGTTTTCCAATTTGTTAATCTTTAGGATTCTTTTTATTGCCTGAAAAACTGCATACAGAAATTTATGAAATAGATGAAACTTTAAGCGAAATTATTTGCATGTCTCAGAATGAGGCGTGCTCTCTGACTAAATACATGATTATGTATATATGATGATGTATGTGGCCATATAATTAAGTGCCCATTTTTGGACCCAAGATCAACTTTTTTAGACCATTGCTCCTCTTTAATATTTTATAAAAACAGAAAGATATGATCTGTTAAAACAACCTAGACCAATTTTTAAATATGTCATTTTATACTGAATAGTACAAGGCTATGTCTTTCACCAGTTACTTTACTTAAGTGAACATCAATTTTGGAAAAAAAAAAAAACAAACACTGATATATATAATATATAGGAATCTCTGGAGCTATTAGATGTATGGGTCTATATGCAATTTTCACTTACTTTTAAGTTCTTATTAGTTGGGTACTTAAATAGGAAAAATAGACTGTCTTTGTTTTCGGGAACTTTACAGTATTTCATGGGGATGAATGAAATAGGAATTAAAATAAATAGTAGATAAGGGAAAATATACATGTTTGTGAGATGCATAAATAAACTATTTTAAGAGTCCAAATGAGAGGGAAAGGACATATCTGGTAAAGGAGATAAGAGAGAGATCCATGTAGGAGGTAATATTTAAGATGGACCTTGAAGGACAAGAAGAATTATGTCAAAGAAAGCAGTAGGGGGAAAGTTCTATGCTGAAGACACAGAATAAACAAAGGCAAGGAAGAGTTAATGTACTCAAAGAGCAGAGCAAACTGGGGGCTTAGGGAAAGCGGTTTAGCTGGAACATATACTATCAGGATCAGTGTGAGACAAAACCAATGCCTTCCTAGATTTTTACTTAATTTAGTAGTCAAATAAGGAGTCACAAAAATGTACCCAAACCCAAACTGTGACTCTTCATCCCATTTCTCATGTTTATCATTTCTTCCATGAAGCTTAAGTCTTTTCTGGAGATCAAAGAAGCCACATATACAAATGCAGCCAGTCCAGCGTCCTGAGAACCCATCACCTCCTGAGCACTAGGCAAAGGCACTGTTTGCACTTTCCAAGAAATGACACTCCCCTTAGAAAAGCCCTATAACTTTGTATTACCACCATCCACCTAGTCTGTATTTTTCAGCTAGTTATTCAAGTTGAATTACAGGTGTTTGTAACAGGAAGTTAAATGCAAAAGATACTAATCCACTGCAAAACAGGTACAAGTCAGCACCAGCTTTCAAGTCAAGAAAATAGTTAAGTAACAGTAACTCAAAAAAGGTGTAATTTCAGTGAAATTACGTTGCAGGATAATAACAAATGAAATACAGCTATGATTCAGCTTTTGTCGAGACTAATAACTACTGCCAATCACTCACTGAGAAATTCACATTTCTTACAGCTTCCATCATCATTTATTTGCTACATTTCTGTGGGAGTTTAGCTTATAAAAAATGTGTATGATTAATAATCAGTGGCTTCAGCTAGGAGATATTTGTTAGTAACACATACAACATAACAGTTTCATGATTTCTATACAATCGGAGGTTGGGGGAAGGCAGGAATGCTGTCTCAGTATCTTCAAAAGTACTTCATCCAGCAAAACACCAGGGCCTGGTTAGACAAACCCCAGAAAGTCATACATCACAAGGACACAGAGAGAACAGATGGAGTGTGACAAAATCAGACACAGAGATAAGGCATTCCATTGATAAATCACTATACAGGCAATTTTTTTGAAAACTGTATTTAAAAAAGGACATCCTTTCTTAAACATACCATTTCCTGAATTTATTTAGAAATATGGGTTTAGGGGGCACCTGGGTGGCTCAGTCAGTTGAGCATCCAACTCTTGATTTTGGCTCAGGTCATGATCCCAGGGCCGTGATCTCATTCTGAGCATGGAGCCTGCTTAAAGTTCTCGTTCTCTCTCTCTCTCTCTCTCTCTCTCTCTGCCACTTTCCCCCACCCATGTACATTCTCTCCCTCTCTAAAACAAATTATAAAAAAAAAAGAAAGAAATACAGGTTTAGAAATGAGTTTAAGGGAGATGTTAAAGTATGAACTTATAGCACCTGCAGAGCCACTAATAGGAAGTAATAAAGTGTTAAAAATAAAGGTTTTTACAAAGTCCACTCAAGAGTCTAGGGAGAATACTTATCTTTTTCTTTGGGTGGGGAAGGTGAGTCAGTGGAACACTATATTATATAGCATTTGGAGTTTGTAATATATAAATCTAATTTCAAGTTAATTGCTCAGAAAATAAGAGTCATCTCATTCACAGTATAGATTTGACAATGGTCAATTAGCATCTACCCCATGTGTGTAATGCTCCTAGCTTAACTTTATTATAAACTTTTGCAGGGTATGTGGGGGTTCTGACATAGTGGCAGGGAGAGGATGGGCTGGGATGGGCTGAGCATCACCAGTGGCTCAGAGAATGGTGGAATCCGGGAAGGTGCTGTGGCCATGACCACTGTTCCCTGAAGTCCAATCTTGCAGAGTCTCCTGAGAGGTAGGGGGTGGGCAGAAGGACGCTGGGGTGAGAAATAGCTGGGTGCCCCAGAAGCTAGAGTCACCTTTTCTAAGAATAAGGAGTTTGGCTCACACCACTAAACACAAAACCCAACGGTCATGGACCCCCACACCTGCCTCCTGGCCCCAAACAGAGTCACAGCACAGGGGTGCCTCTGCCCAGAAGCTTGGCTGGGTGCCAGAAGTCCTGAGGCCCAAAGGCAGTGCAGGAAGGCTACACCATAGGCTAGAATAGCGAATAAACTACACATGTGCCAACCCCAAATCTGCAGCCTTCCAGGAGAGAAAAAGGCTTGGAGTAGCAATGGTGGGCTTGCAGAACCCTGGGGCCCCAATCCCACCTCTGCTAAGGTCCAAGGCCAGAATAACCTTAACATTCCATCCTTGGGACCAGCTGTTCCTCCCTGCAGCCATGAGGTATCTAAAATTCATCCCTAGAGAAGGTAGCTGCTTCCCCCCACCCCACCCCACCCCCACCCCAGAGGCTTTCCCCTAAAGAGCAGCCTCAGGGCATTACTCTCTCTGACCCAGTTCATTCACTAGCACCCTGTGAGAAGTTTACATACATAGGAAAAGTACCTGGGGTATTACTGCTTCAAAACACATAGGTGGGGTGGACCAAGTTGACAAGACAGTATTACTTTGGGGAGTAAAGTGGACAGAACAGATAATGAGCATCCTTTATGGAACTTTGCCTAAATGGTGCTTACTTTTATTTGAGTGATCTACCTATTACAGTGTTAAACATACAGTAATCTCAATTTGGTGCAAAAAAAGGGAAATTCATGTACATGAATGACACTAAGCAACTTGTAGTATTTGAAACCAGAACAGATAAAATAAATAAATAAATAAATAAATAAATAAATAAATAAATAAATAAATAAAACTCTAGCTATTACATTACTACAGAGATATTGTGACTTCAGGAGGTTTTTCTCATAGAAAGCCCTATTTCAGGGTTCATTTGATCTATAGGAAATCATTAAACCACAGAAAAAAATTAACCTGAAACTTCATGTATTTTTAACTCTTAGAAGCTTACCAGGTACCAGGGTAATATAACTTTCCTAAATATGCAAATATCATCATTCCAGTAAAGAATATTGTGAGAGTCTTTAGGTATTAGACTACAGTATGTGGAAATAATATTAGCTCTACTATAAATAGTGTCAAATTCCCCATAAATAAAAATAAAACGTCTGGCTTATAAACTTACTGGTTGGTATTTAATGCTTCATTTGGAGAAAGTGTTAGCTAACCTAGATGGGTTGGTCATATACTGTTAACTATTGTAATTTAGACAAAAAAACAAGAGCACAATATTATCCTATGTTTACTGTCCTATGATAGATGTTTCTAGAAAAATTTAAGTTAAATAAAAATGTGTATCAAATTAATTTTAAATTTGATGCATACTCAAAAAGAAGGCTGAGTTTTTCTGGAAGGAGTTATTAATTCAGAAATCCACGAATCTCACAAATTACTTAATTTACAATGTTATATAGTTCTCACACTGGACATTGGAGTGGTAGATGAGATTCAACCATGAATCAAGCACATGTTGATTTTATTTATACCAATTATCCTGGTGCCAGGAAGCTCCCATAATGCCCTAAATTTCATGATATAATTTTAGTGATTCTAAAATTTTGTAGATCAACGGGCTCCTAGCAAGGTGGTTCAGTCAGCTGAGCATCTGACTCTTGATTTCAGTTCAGGTTGTGATCCCAGTGTCATGGGATTAAGCCCTGCATCAGGCTCCATGCTGAGCATGGAACCTGCTTATGATTCTCTTTCTTTCCCCCTCTGCTCATCTCCCCTACTGTGCTCACCTGCTCTAAAATAAAAACATATATATATATATATATATATATATATATATATATATATATATATATATATTTTTTTTTTGAAACTTCATAGCTCAATAATATGTATAAATTTTAAATTTGGTCTTAATTATGATTTCTAAATTAAGAGAAACATGAAATTTAGTGGCAGGCAGACAATAACACATGAATAACAGTCACCAGAAAGCTAGGTTCCAGTAGCCTAGTAATTTGTGAATACCAACTAGATTTAAAAAAAAAAAAAAAAAAAAAAAAACTTTTGATCTGCATTTGCTAAAGATTTTCAGAAACCTTCATCAGGGTACAACGACTCCATTTTGTAACACTCTGTCTCCGTAGATTCTTGTGTATTCTTTAGCAATGTATCTCATAATGTCTCACATTTCTTTAACAATGGTCACTATGAACAGAAATAAGCCTCTGCTAAGAAGAAGAGGATTCTGTGGCAATGTATCCCTTTATTAGCTTTATACATGTCAATTTTCATATACTCATTCATTTTCTTAAACTGAGACAGATATGTAACCCTTGCCTTTGGTAGAGGGATTAAGAATTTCACTGACAAAGTAAAATGAAACAACTTTTTCATGATTATGTTTTGCTCCCATCTTCTCAAAACCCAAAAGGAGGAAGGAAAACACACAGTAATATTGGTTTGATAACTCTTTGCCTAAGACCCCAATATTTCTAAGAATTAAGAGGAATAAAACAACTCTATGTTCAGTATGCATGATACCTGAAGACATCATTGGGGTTGTTGTTGTTTTTCCTTAAATCTGAAGTCTTGTTTTCACAGAAAACCAGATGGTGTTTTTTGGTGTGGGGGTGGTAGTGGAATTTGTTTTGTTTGTTGTTGTTTTTGCAAAAACAGGTGTGACAATCATTTTCTCCTGCTACTGTATTAGCACATTTAATTGGTAAGTTCACAGGCAGCCATCTCAATTCTTTTACCAGCAGATGGTGAAAGTGATTTTAAAAGAGGAGTAAGGATTTTTCAAAAACCATTTCAGAACAGTACGAGATCTGCTCTTTCCTCAATGGGTGTGTCAGCCTCTGATGAACACTAATGGAAGTCACATAACAGCATCCACATTGCATTTGCCTTTAATTACTTGACAGTTATCCAGATTTTGTGAAATTACTCGCACATTATCTAACAAAGCATTATGTACTTGCAGTAACTTTCATCAAATCACTTTATAACCATTAGCTAATTAAACTTCACAATACTTCCACAAAATATGGAGATAGAAAGTTATACAAGTTCATTTTGCTGAATTCTTGGGTATGTATCACTAACAAATGGGAAAGTTAAATCCAAGTCGCAAACTCACAAGGATTTATGCCCCATTTCACACTGGTTCCTCAAATGGAAACGACCAACTTTTAGAATAAGGAGACCTTTGGTTTGCAGGCACACTGTTAATTGCTTCTCCATTATCCATTTTTCTCTTCTTCTTGGTTAGCAGAGTCCTACTTCTGTTCAGAGTGACCATCGTTAAAGGAAAATGATTCTGACACTTGTTAAAATGGTAAGGAAGACTCTATCCAAGACTGTTGCAATAAGGATATTGCAATAGCGGACAGAGATCAGACAACTCCAAATACAGTGAAGACAGCTGGGGATTTATAGCCACGACACAGAGTGACAGGGTCAGTGGAGAGAAAACTGCAGACAGAAGATTTCAAGGGTAAGAGAATTCTTGTGAAACTAACCTGATTCTCACTATAGACAAGCCAAGAATTTATACAAGGTGGGGGGATAAGGCACGTGATCAAATATCAAGGGTGGAGAGATTCTCACTAAAGTGACTTAGTAGGATCCTTTTCTAATGCATGGCTGGGCAGGCCAAAGATAGAGTGGGGGCCAAACTTAAGTTTTAGTCAAAAAAGAGGGCTCAGAGGACCCTGACTAGAGTTTGGCCAAAGAGTCTTTGTTACCACATATATAGCTGAAAGTTCAAATCTCTCTTGCAGCTAGGTATGACATGTTACATGGCTCTGAACATCAACTCATAAGAAAAATCCTGCTGGAAAAAGTGTTGGGAATGTTTTCAGTTTTCTGATATTGGCACTGCCTCTTCCCCTCACTTCCTGCCTGATTACAACAAATCCCAATTGTGACCATACGAATTAAAGCCACATGCTAAAGATGGTGAGATACAAAGGAGGAGTCCAGAATATTGAAAATGTGGAACTGTTAATACAGCTCTGGACTGCTTCCTCCAGACTTGTTGTATGAGAAAAATTAAGGCAATATAGTCAGGATTTCTGTAATTCACAAAGAAAGCAATCTTGGCTGAGACACTTGGCAAATATGACTCCCTTATGACAATAGAGTGCTCACGGCAAAATTATCCTAGGTTGAGTTGGAAAGATAAAATCCAAAAGATAATTCTAGGAAAATTAAATGTTAAGAATGAGTGAGCCATTGACATTTCTTTCTTCAGCCTGCATTCAGTGCTTGCTTTGAGAATATTCCACATGGAGGAGAAATTTGGGCTATGGGATATAAAGATTTGCTACCCATTTTTTAAAAACTTAGCATGAGCTAATATAACCCATAAGTAACAAAAGAATTGCTGGTTAAATAAAAGAGAAAATAACTTATCATCAAAATTGAAATTATAGCTTTCCAAATGGCCACACACACACATTTTAACTCTCTGGTCCTCTGGAGCAAAACCTCTCCCCCTGGGCAGCAGAGTACATGGCTTACAGGACTGCAGAGCCCCTGAGCAAGTCAGAACTAAGCTCCAAACAGCCTCCCCCACCATCCCACTGTGCCAAGCAAATGTTATCATTTCCTATGTGTGCTAGGAGATGAAAATACAGGGAAGCCCTGCTCTGAATACTGATTCATAGCTATGGCATAAGTTGTGGAATGAATCACAAGTAATTTGTTATAAAAATATTAAAATTTACAAATGGCTTTTTTTGCGAATAGAGGCAAATACATAGTTACTGGTTAGTACCATTTCTCTCAGTCATATTTTGGTAATTTCCTCTTTAGTTTGTCAACGCTTTGAATTTAAATTATGTATAACTACACATAAATGCATAAATGTGGTTCACATTTTTTGGAAAGGGCAGCCTTCTTTTTCTCATTTCCCTTTTTAATCATCTTCCCATGTCCCCTTATCCTTTGTTCATGTCCTTTAGTCTCCATCCATAATAGCACTTGCTCCTCAGCTAAACCTATCATGTTAGCACACTGATGTGTGTCCTTTCCTATTTTCTCATACAATCCTACACAGACATATATGTGCACAGAGCTACATATACAGATACATATATAAAATTTGCCTTGCATTGTTTTATTAAAACTGAGTCATATTATTAAACATTTTTTTCTTCCACAATACTGCAAGGAAATCCCTCAAAATTATCTAGTATAACACAAGCATTTTCTTCTCTAATGGCTGCATAATATTCCAAAGTATGGATATATACCCTACTGCTGGGTGCTTTCTTTTCAGATTTTTGATAGAACAGAGTATCATACTAAATATTTAACTATATCTAGCTGCTTTTATTTCTATAACTCCCCAACACTACAATTCTAGATTTTTCCAAAGACCTCTGCAAGAGGCTATATCCATCAGCAATATATAAATTTGTCTATATTCCTACCAATAATTTGCATTACTAGTCTCTAATTTCTGCCATTCTAATATTTATGAAGTTATATCTCATTTTTATTTTCATTTACATTTCTCAACAGAAATTTGAGCATCCTTTCATATGTTTGTTGATAATTTATATTTGTTCTTCTGTATAAACGTTAAGAAAAAAAAAAATCTTTTACAGCAGGGAGGCGGCGGGGGGCGGGGGGGGGGGGCGGTGCCTGAGTGGCTCAGCCAGTTAAGGCATCCGACTTCAGCTCAGGTCATAATCTCACTGCTGGTGAGTTTTGGCCCCACGTCGGGCTCTGTGATGACAGCTCAGAGCCTGGAGCCTGCTTCCAATTCTGTGTCTCCCTCTCTCTCTACCCCTCTCCCACTCATACTCTGTCTCTTTCACTCAAAAATAAATAAACATTAAAAAATCTATATATTTGTTCTTCTTTGAATCACATATTCGTAACATTTGCCCATTTTTCCTAATGTGTTTGCCTTTGTTTTACAACTTATCTATATAAATATTAAAATCGAGACATGTATTTTCCAGATCCATTGTATGTTTTGGTTTCCATACATAGGTTTTCCATAGGTTTTTAGTGGTTACGTACAATTTTTTTTTCTTTGAGATAATGGGTTATTAGTCCTGGTTAAGAAGTTTCATTAATCTCTGTATTTTTCAAATCATTTATTCACTTTTTAACTTTTTATATTTTAATCTGTCTGTAATTTATTTTTGCATATGGCATAGGGTAAAGATCCATTTTTCTTCTCTTCCAGAAAAATTAAATCCATTTCATTTGTCAATATTAATTCTTTACTTTTACCATATTCATCATTCTCTGTGCTTTTCTACCAACCTATTCATCTATTCCCATAATGATTTGACTACAGAAGCTTTATTGTATGCTCTGATATCTGATATGAAAAATACTTTCTTGCTGTTCTTTTTCACATTTTTATTGGCTGTTCTAAAACATTTGTTCTTCCATGTGAACTTTAAGATTATTTTGTCCACTTAATAATTAATCTGCTGTGATTCTCATTGAAATTGCATTAAATATATACATTAACCTTTAGGAAAATTACTACTTTCATGATATTGACTTCTCCATCCTATAACACGATATATCTATCCCTTTATTCAAATTTTGCTCTATGCTTTTAATTAGATGTCATTGTTTTGTTTATATAGGTCTGCTACTCTTCTGGTTAAATTTACTTCTAACTATTTGATAGTTTCATCATGATTATAAGACAGCATTTCTATGTATTTATTCCTAGAATAAAGAAAATAAACTGATTACTTTTGTTTATGTGATGCACATCTAGCCAACTTGCCGAATTCTAACATTAATTCTTTAATTTGTTTTTATTCAATATAAATATACATTTTCGATATATGCTTTAATGAGTAGTAACAAAGAAACAGAGCAACAGTATGGGCCCCAGACCTGGAAATTATGTCTATCATGTTAACATTAAATATTATGCCTTCGTGTGGAGGTGGAAAAATAAAGACAATGTCCAATAAATATAGGGACTGTCTAAACTGATTTTATGTATCATTTTCTATAATTTTTTTTCTTCAGCTAGAAGTAAACATTTCTGTGTTTTCTTTAAACAGTTGGAATGATCTCATAAATTAACAGTTTATCAAAAGATTCAGTACATTACTTTTTATGCAATAACATGGCCGGTTTGTGTGCTGCAATTTGTTGATTTGATTTTTTAATTTCATCCTTTAAATTTCGTATTTAAATAACTTGATAGTTTCTTTACCACTCACCATTGTAAATCTATGGGTGTGAATCTTGGTATCTCAAATTTGTATGGTGCTTTTCAGTATGATTCTAGTTTCAAAATCTTTCTCTAAAATATATCCATGCTCCTCCCTCTGTCCTCCAAGATCACTCTGCACACATATCTAATTAAGTGGCAACAAAACAGCACAATAAGGTACCTAGCCCATTACACTGTGTGTTCTTGAAGCGAACAAGCTTTGTCCAATTATCATTATAGTCCTAACATCTAACATCCTGCTAAGCATATTTTTGGTGCTAAATGTATTTGTTGAATAGAGTTTTATGGCTCACTAAATTTATATTGATTCATTTTATCTACATACTACCCTTGAGAAATGCATTATTATTAACCTCATTTGTCAGATGAGAAAACATACTCTAAACAGCTCAGAGACTGTATAAGGACTGGGATCTAGTCTCTCAGTTCCCCCTCCCATATGTTCCTTTCTATTACCCACATAATCATAAGTAGTATATCCTCCAATTATAAATTAATGTTTAGCTATTTAATGAATTCTATGAATCAATTACACTACCTTTCAACTTTTTTTAGATAAGAAATTTATTAAGATGTAAATTACATAAGTTTCACCTTTTAAAAGCATAGAATTCTGTCAGTTTTAGTACAGTCACACAGTTGTGCAATCATTCATCATTAAATTTATCAGATATATTCCTCGGACAAGACCCAGAATCCTCTTTTCATCATATCACAGCATGTTTTCACAAATTGCCACATTGGATCATTGGGCATATTTTTATTTATTTATTTTATTTTTATTTATTTATTTTATTTGAAGTTTAGTTGACATACAACGTTACATTAGTTTCAGGTATACAACACAGTGATCTGACAATTCTATACATTACACAATGTTCATCATGATAAGTGTAATCACCATCTGTCACCGTACAATGTTATCACAATGTTACTGACTATATTCCTTATGCTGTACTTTCTATCCCTGTAACTTATTTATTTATAATTAGGAGTTTGTATCTCTTGATCCCATTCAACATGTTTTTTAATTATTTAATTTTATTTAAATCCAAGTTAGTTAACATATAGTGTAGTGTTGGTTTTAGGAGAGCTGAGTGATTCATCACTTAACTTGTAACACCCAGTGCTCATCCCAACAAGTTCCCTACTTAATGCCCATCACCCATTTAGCCCATTCCCTCCACCTAACATATTTTTTAAATTATCATTATGCCTTTTCTAATTACAGCCACTTAGTTCTATTTCAATGAAAAACTTTCTATACTCAAAAATGCCTTGCTAAACATTTACATGTACTACCTGGTGACAACAGAGAAAACGGAACTCATCTTTTTTTCCTTTCTGTATTTGCTATCAACTTGGGGCCTATAATTTTTACTTGGATATATACTCTCCATCTGAATCGTAATGTTATAGAACTGTGGTCATCTGGGGTGATGGGATGATATAGTTTCTAATCAAAATTTTATTCCAGAGCTAATCCTTCACTTTGTTTTCTGAAAACTTTTAGCTTGACAGAATGCCTCCTATTCCATAGCACTTTTACATAAATTATTGGCAATCAGGCCGCATCTTTCCTCCCTTATTTTACAGATAAAGCAGTTATAGTCTGAAAAGGTAAGCATCTCATTCAAGGCCACAAAAGTACTCAGTGGTCAAGCAGGGATGCATGTCAGGTCAAGCAGGGATGCACCAACTTCAGAGAGTTGTTCCTCTTACTTATGCATGTAATAGAGTATATTTCAGGCTCCATGTGACTGGTTGTTTTGTTCGCTTTGAGGTTCATGTCCTTGTAGTTTTTCCTGTTTGTTTTAATCTCTTCTCTAACATCAAATGCTTTGCTTAGAATGATCCTCCAAATCTATCTGGCTGTATTTTGTTATCTATCGTTTTTGAGATAAGTAGACCTAGTGCTTTCTCTACAACAGGAGATAGCATTCAACTACAGTTTGAATTCAGAATATTTAATCCCCCTAATTGGTAGAAAGCTAAACTAGTGTGTTTTTTTTTCCTTTCCACTAGAACTCAAAATTTGAATTTTGCTGATTACAACTACAATACTTTCACTACTTATATGGATTTACATTAAAGCCAACAAAATGTCACATTCATTCTTCATTAATTATTATTAAAGATTATGTACATTAAAGCTAATACAGAAATTCTAGGAGTTTCTGTTTACCTTCATATTTTAACACAAACTGTGGGGGATAAGCTTAGGAATCCCCAGGGCTTACACCAATGGGTTAAAAAGGCATGAAGAAATACAAAATCATAAAATGCTCACACCCAAGTTTGGGTAAACCAGATTGGCACCCCAAGAATAAGGGGGGTGCAAAGGCACTCCGAGAATAGAGAGGCACAAAGGCGCCAGAAATAGGGAGAGGCAAAGGCACCCCAAAATAGAGAGGGGCTGCAGAGCCCCAGAATAGAAAGGGAGAGGCAAAGGCCTAAAATAAGAATGGTGCAAAGGTGCCAATACATAGGTATATGTAATAAACAAGATTAGATATTTAGGGTGGTAACACCCCCAATTCAGTACTAAAGCAGAAAAGCTGCTTTCACAGGAGGATAGGGCCAGGTTAGGTATATTGGCGAATTGGACTATGGACCACTGAGCTGCAGGCAAAGCAGCCCAGAGGGGACACGGTTAACAAAAGAAAAAGTGCCTTGTTAACCCTGAGGCTATTTTCCCTACCTGTCTCATCTCCTAGGCTAGCTAAGATAAACAGAGCTGCTGCATCATGTCTGCTGTTAACAACAACCTTCCTCCCAACTGCCCAGTGCCTGGATTTTGTTTTGTATTAACCCAAAGCCCTAACCACATATATCCTCAAGACCCCCTTTCCCTCACGTCCAAAGTTAATGTTCACAGATTCATTGTCCCTTTGTGCACGTCCATCGCCATGTTTGTAAGCCTTCTGATCCTAATAAAAATGGGGCAAGGACCCTTATTCAGGGCTCTTGTCTTTCATCCTGAGTCCCGCTCTCTACCTAGACAGGAGAGAACTTTAGACCCAGAGTCTATGACACCAAACCTCTGAAAAGTATTTTAAGTATTTGCTTCACAGCTTCATTCAGAACAAAACTCAAGTAAAATAAGTTATCTCCCTGATATAGCTCTTTTTTTATACATAGAAGGCTTTACCTGGTCTTCTTTTCCTACAATAGTGTTTGATCTAGTCACCATGGAGCTTAAAAGGAGATAATCAAATAGCCAAGCTTATAATTCTGAAAAATGCAGTCATGATTGGATGGGGATCTGAGTCATAGAATTTTTGTTGCTTATTTGGTTTTTGTCTTATTTCTTATTTCTTTTTTTTTAATGTTTATTTTATTTTTGACAGAGAAGGAGACAGCACATGAGTGGGAGAGGAGCAGAGAGAGAAGGAGACACAGAATCTGAAGCAGGCTCCAGACTCTGAGCTGTCAGCACAGAGCCCAATGTGGGGCTCAAACTCCCGAACCATGAGATCATGACCTGAGCTTTTTTCTAATTATATCCTTATATAAATTCTTTATTAGAAAATCATATCACTCCTTCTAATATATTCCCAGTATCTTAATTTGGACAGTCATTTTAATCTCAATTTTTTAAAAAATCCCCCAAATTATCTCCCTCCCACTGTCTTTCCTCTGAGAAACCTCCTTTCTATGAGGTGCTACCCAAGGAATGCTAAGGTTGAGCTATCAGAATGATGTAACCTTCACAAGATGCATCCAAACACCTCAAATTCACCATATGTTAAATAACCTTCTCTTCCCCTACCTTACCCAAATCTGCCACTGCCCCAGAATCCTGAGTCTTGGCATTACCACATATCCAGGTAGTCAAGTTAGCACACACAATCTCTTTGATTACTCCCTCTTTCTTATCCCATACTTTTATCCATTCATTAATCACTGAACAAATATGTAAGGCACTCCATGCATCTGGGACAGTGTCAGATGCTAATCATTTTGTTCTGTTTGTTAGACTTTTCTTTCAGTAACACCTCTCTTCTCCATATATCAAAATTCTATTCATCCTTTGGGACCCAATCCAAATGGTATTTGCAATGCCTATATAACACCTTCTTTAATTTCTCTCCACCATCCCCTGTAAAAATAATTTTCTTATGTGTTCAAAGAATTATTTACTTACATACTACTATCACAATACTCATCATAGTTTGATTTGTATTAGACAGTTATCTGTAGCCCCTCCACTAGGTTATATATGACTGCCAGGTAAAATGCTTTACACATCTTTAGTTTCCCATCAAGAGATTAGTACAGATATTTGAAGGTTAATTGACACCATAACCCAAAATTCCAAAAGGTTAGCAGAGCAAAGAAATAGAATATTTAGGCAAAGTTCATACCTAAGAATCCATGCAAGTAAACAATTACTTAGGAGAAGGTAACTGACAAGAAAAGATCCCCCCTAGGAGAAAAGTGATCTACTGGGAGGGTAACCAGGTAAGGACTCAATCAGAGAGCAAGCAAGGTTTATTTTAAACACGAGAGTCCAAGCAAAAATAACAAGTGAAACAAAATCCCAACTAAAAAGCTTCTGGACAGCAAAACTTCTAAAACCATCAACAAAATGAAAAGGCAACCTACCAAATAGAGAAGATATTTTCAAACCACATATCTAATTAGGGATTAATACCTAAAATACATAAGAAACCCATGCAACTCAATAGCCAAATAAAAAAGAAAGAAGAAAGAAAGAAAGAAAGAAAGAAAGAAAGAAAGAGAAAAAGGAAGGAAGGAAGGAAAAGAAAGAAAGAAAGAAAGAAAGAAAGAAAGAAAGAAAGAAAGAAAGAAAGAAAGAAAGAAAGAAAGAAAGAAAGATGAAATGGGCAAAGGACCTGAATAGACATTTTTCCAAAGAAGATATACAAATAGCCAACAGGGAAATAAAAAAGTACTCAACATCACTAATCATCCGGAAATGCAAATCGAAACCACAATGAAATAACAACTCACACCTGTAGGGATGGCTATTATAAAAGAGAGAGAGGGAGAGAGAGAACAAATGCTAGCAAAGATGCACAGAAATGGGAACACTTGCACACTGTTGATGTAATTATAAATTGATGCAGCCACTAAAGAAAGCAGTATTAAGTTTCCTTAAGAAAATAAACATAGAAATACCATATGATTCAGCAACTCCACTTCTGGGCATATATCCAAAAGGGCTGAAATCAACATCTTGAAGAGTTATGTGTACTCCCATGTTTAGAGCAGCATTATTCAAAAGAGCCAAGATATGGAAACATCCTATGTCCATTGATGGATGAATAAAGTGTGATACACACACACACACACACACACACACACACACACACACACACGTATATTATTCAACCTTGAAAAAGGACAAAATCTTATTTGCAACAACATAGTTGAAACTGCAGGTCATTATACTAAGTGAAATAAGACAGAGAAAGACAAATTTCACATGCTATCACTTATATGTATACAAACTTTCAGTTATAAGATGAATAAGATCTGAGGGATTAATGTATAATCTGATTACTACAGTTGCTAACACTGTAATGCATAATTAAAATTGCTTAGAGAAGGAAGCAGAAATATTCACACGCACACACACAAAAAAGGTAAATACGTGAGATGGTGTACTTGTTAACTCAGTGGGGGAGGAATTCTTTCAAAACATATATGCACATCAAATCATTACACTGTAAATATCTTATTTTGTCAATTTTACCTCAATAAAACTAATTTAAAAAATCAATAAATTCTAGAATCCAAGATCAGACAAACTCAGATGCAACAAGAAGTCTGATTGTCTGGGATAGACTGGTTCTAAGAATACTCTGACAACCGCATGGAATTATTACTCCTTAACCAGTCATCAATGGCACGATGAAGCCAGAACAAAACAGAAGCTGCAAGCAGATGATCAGTGGCCCTAATTATGGGAAACTGAGAATAATATGGAGTTATGCAACCCCCAAAACACCTAATCAGAGACACATTTAATTGCATTCAATGAACATGGATATTTGGGTTAAAGACTAAAATCTATAATGTGGCCTAGAACTTCTGAAAAACACGGACCTTGCCTCCCTCTCAAGGCTCATCTGATACCACGGTCTACACATCCCACAAGCTTTGGCCATCCTAACACCTAGTTTCTCCACATGCCTCTCCCAGGGCCCTCTACCTTTCTGCCTTCCTTCTACATGAAGCTAACTCCTAATCAGCCTTTAGTATTCCACTCAAGTAAGTATAACTTCATTTACTTCATCACCACAAAGAGACTGTAAAACACTGAAGACAGGAACTGTGTCTTAATCATCGTGTAGGTGTGAGGGGGTGGAGTAAAATATACAAAACATAAAAATGATTAACATGATAAAATTTAATTAAGATGATGAAAATATAAAGCATAAAAGTTAAGATGATAAAATTAAGATGTACAGCTCATCAGTGTTAAATACATTTACACTCTTGTACACACATCACCACCACCCATCTCCAGAACTCTTTTTCATCTTGTAAAACTGAAACTCTATACCCATTAAACAGTAAATCCCCATTCCGTTTTTCCCCCAGCTTCTGGCAATGACCTTTCTACTTTCTGTCTCCATGAATGTGACAATTCCAGGTTCCTCATTTAATTGGAATTGTTGTTTTTGTCCTTTTTTTGTGACTGGCTTATTTTACTTAGCATAATATCCTCCTCTAGGTTCAGTCATGTTGTAGTATATGTCACAATTTTCTTCCTGTTTAAGGCTGAATAGTATTCCATCCAAATGTATATATGCCACATTTTGTTTATCTATTCATCTATGGATGAATAATTGGGTTGTTTTCACCTTTTGATACTTATAAACAATACTGTTACAAACATGAATGTACAAAATCTCAAGACCTTGCTTTCAATTCTTTTGGATGTATGCCAAAAAGTTTAATTGCTAGATCATATGGCAATTCTATTTTCAACTTTTTGAGAAACCAACATACTGTTTCCATAGCAAAGTGCACCATTTTACATTCCCACCAACGGTGCATAAGACTTCCAATTTCTCTTCATCCTCACCAACACTGGTTATTTTCTGTTTCTTTTTTTTCTAATCTAATGGGTATGAGTGGATATTAATCACATTTTAAATCATTCACATCAAGGCTATGGCTGAGCATATACATTTTCAATAAATATTTATGGAACCAAATCGGAGAGTTCAGCTCCGTTGCATCCAAACAAAGTAGAACCACATTGCATAGTATAATTCCACTTCAAGAATCTTGGAGTACAGCCCATTTTGTTCTCACTTGCAGCTTTGTTAACATAACTTCTATCTTCCTTCTTTCTTATTTGAAGTGTTTTAAACTGCTGAGACATATTTACAACACTAGAGTGAGAGACTTCTATAATAAATATAAAATTCCTTATGTTTTGCCAATCAATGAAATAATCACTTTTCTATGGGTGTCTTTTTCTATGTGTATATTCTACTGTTAAATAAGTTTACGTATGAGCAGTAGACATGTAGAAGAATACCCAAGCTGACCTGGGGAAACAATGTATATATTATTACAAATAAATTTTAAGTTGCTCCAAATTAAAAATGAGAAATTATGAACGTCTGTAATACAAAGTGTCCCAATCTTTTCTTGTGGGTCAGGCTTCAGTAAGAAGGTGACATCTGAGTGTATCTTTTTCTATGTATATATTCTATTGTGTTAAGTATTCAGAGCAGCACATGTACTCTTCTGAAATTAGGCAATAATTAATTCAATCAAGAGACACTAATTAATTACCTGCTAAATATAAACACTGTGCTAGGCCCACTGGGGTTACAAAGAAGAACCCAAGGACTTGACTTCCTCCAAAGAAGTGACTGGGAATAACGATCCATGCTCCATGGAGGTCCTGTATCAGAGGGAATTCAAAGTCCTCGAATGCAATAATTTAACTGCAAAGGATAAGTTAAAGAGAATCTAACAGCCATCCATTATGTATCTAGTGCAATGACTTGATTCTAAAAAACATACTACACCCGCACTGTTCCTTCTATCATTTTGAATGAAACACATTCAACATACCACATACACTCTATCAAACAGCACTGGCAGGCTGATACAGTTCTTTCAATCTATAACAATACAAAATGCTGGAAACTCAAGTAAAAGTTGAACCAGCTCCTTGAACCATTCAAAATAATGCTTTCAGTATTCCAGTTCAAAACTTGAAAAGCAATCAAGAATACTGGCAGGAGAAGTGAAAACATCAGAAGAAAGCAAACTGATAAGCACTTACAGTCAGGATTTATGGAGCTCCTGTTTCTGCATTGTATTATATGAATGGGGAGAAAAGATAAAGGTGATCTATTCACCACTGTCATACATTCTCCAATAAAGAAAATAATAGTCCAAATAGGATATATACACAAGCAGTGAACCTCTTCAACAGGTGTACAGTCCCACATTTCTGTAATGTTGGTCCTGCCCTGGTAATGTCCCTGTGGCCAACCATTGTTTAATGAGGTCTCCATGTTGGTTCAATGGGTACTTATCACTTAACAGATTTAACTGCAACATATTATCATTTAAAACATGTTTAAAACATGTTCCTTATCTCCTTGTTACATTAGCTACTCTTCTAGGTGGCAGCAGAGATGGCTAGAGATTTAAAAGAAGAAAAAAAATTTGTCCAGGGCCGACCTCATTTTTTTTTCCTCCATATACAACTTGTTCATTCCAATTTCTGGTCCTTTCATTATGCTATTTTATCTACACACATTTATCTATCTATCTCTCTATAAACCCTCTACCAGCACTTTCATTACAACTCTGTCAGTATTTTTAATTTTCCCTAACTCACTCCATTCTCCAAGCCAAATACCTCTTTCTTTGAGCTCTCTTACTCTACAAATGTATGTCAATAAAATAAACTTGAACTTCAGCCCCCGACATTTAACATGCCTTAATAATATACATTAAAGCAACTGGTTCATTTTAAAACACTATATAAAAATATGAGACACACAACATGGGCCTCACTATCAATGTCATTGCTTCAAGCCCACATGCAGCATCTTGAGCTTGCTGTGTTTGTAGATATAGGTCTGCTTTCCTTGTTTATTTTTTCAAAGGCACTATGATTACATCATGATGATGATCATAGTGGCTTCCAGTTTTTGAGAGCTTTGTTCCAATCACTGGGCTCATTATTTTTCACATATTATCTTAGTCAATCATTAAAACAATTCTATGCAGTTGAGTTGGGAGGAAGATAATTATTTTATTTAACTATATCAGGAAACTGATAGAGAAAAGAAATTAAGAAATTTTCCCTAGAATTCATATCTCAACGAACATTCAAAGAGATCACTAGTAAAGGGTGGGACCAGAGTGTTGGCTTTACACACACATAAAACTGGCTGATTTCAAATTCATGAGCTAGGTTATCCTGAATGAATTTATTAACCACTTTAAGCCACATTTCTTAACAATGAAATAATATACTTGTGAGTATGAACAGGAATTAGGTATATGAAACACACACACACACACAAAATGACTGTCATACAGCAAACCCTTAAGCAACTATTTTCTCTTTTTCTCCTAAATAAATTGGAAGTTCTTCATGCCAAAAAACAATTTTTTTGACTTTTCTGTGCTCTATTGTTTCAAGTATAATAATTTTACCATAAGTAATCAATAAATGCTTTACTACTGAATATACACTTGTGATTAAAGATATATTCATATGCTAACCAATTTTAATGTTAGATTACAAGATCCCTTTAAAAATCTACTTTAAACTTTTTTTCTTTTTAACTTTTTAGTCTATTATCCATCAGTGAGATTATACTGAGGATATGAAAAATGATAATTTAACAAAGGCTGCCTGGAGACAAACATCTTCAATGACTAATGAGTAGAATCCTAACCCAGCTTGTGGCCATGAGACACTTTAAAAATATAGGATCTGGTATGCTTGCCCAAATCTTATTTTATATATGGTATAAGAGGGCAATGCATAAGAGGCATGTATCCCTAAGCATCTCTAATGAAAGATCTGCCAGGTATTGAGTGGGAAAAAAAAAATTTGAAGACATACACCTGATCTCCAATGAACTCATAGTCTAATAGAGAAAACATGTATAACATAGTGTGGTAAATACTTTTTAAAAGGTACAAAAATAATGATATAACAACATAAAGGAAGGAGATATTAGCTAAGCTTGAAGCATCAGAGAACTCAATACACATACGAACTAGGCCTTATAGAAGAATACAAATTCACAAGGCTAAGAAGGAAACAAAATGATATTCCATATAGAGGGAATTGTGGGAACAAAAACACAGTTGCATGGAAAAAATAGGTTGCAACATTTTCAGAGGATGGCAAGAAATCTGATAAGGCTAAAGCAAAGGGCAGGTCAGAGACAGGATGGGAGGGAACATACAGTCAGGTTGTTAAAGACCTTGACAGCCATATTTTCCTAATAAAATTTGTATCTAAATATTTTGGTGTTCCCCAAATATTGGATTTGTTAGAAATAATGGCCACAAAAGAAAAAAAACATGTCAGAAGCTGTAATTTATTAAATGTGATAAGAACAAAAAACTAGTTGCAAAGGACAGGCAAGATTTTAAATAAACAAAAGAGGGTTAACATATCTGAGATGTAAAAAATAAACCAGGATAGCAATAAGAACTTTTTCTACCTCAAAAGTTACAGTGTTAAGAATTAAATGGCAGATCGAGCCCAGAGTCTAAAGTCCAACAGTCAAAGGAGTTTGGCAATAACAAAAACTAAGGTCCTCTGAGAGAAAATGACAGAAGCACTATTTTTGGATCATTAATTAGCTAACAAACATACATTCAGTGCCTACCACAGATCAGGAGAGAGGAGTCACTAAGAAGTGGTTACAGAAATAAGAATCACCAGTTAGCAAGCTCCTGCAAAAATTATTATGAACACCCAGATTAGAAAGATCTTATTAGGAATTATGAGGAAAAATTCAAAAAGCTTTTGGGAGATGAAAAAAATATCCTCAGTAATTCATTTTATATTGGTTTTTTTTTTAACTTGAAGAATATTTCTGGCATATCTGCATTTCACTGTAGAAATTTCAAGAATGAGAAGGTAAACCATAATGTCTAGTGACCCATAAATTCTATATCAATTGAGACTGACAAAAAGTTAGGATATAGCAAAACATGTCATTAGTAAACTTGAAGAAATAAAAAGAAAATGGGAGGGTATGGAAAGCAGGGCAGAAAATGGAGTGAAAATCAAAGACACAACGACGATGGTTATAGAATACTCATTCAAAAATCACATGGAAAAGGTGATCAGTGACTTCTTGGGGAAAAAAAATAGAAAGGTTATCTGGGTTTTGAATGGTAAGAACCAGATAAAGAGAGTGGTGAATTATATAATAATCTTGAATCTATTCAAAGTCATGGGGAGAGAATAAAGGAATAGAAGTTATATGCAATAAAAGGTCAAGCAGCTGGGCATGGTAATCAGCACTGTCTATAAAGAAGGTATAAAGAAGGAAAACTTGAGAAGGGAGGACCTCAAATTTGTTCAGTCAGGAGATATACTCCAGGGGTGATAATTTCACTCTCCCAGGCTTTCCAAAGTTGTATGAATCCTCAGTCCCCGTATTAGAACCTTCACATTTAACATTCACAGAGTGGATTCTGTTTTCTTGGCCAAACCCTAACTGGTGGGTATGGTATGAGGGTAGTAAGTTTGGATAACAAAGGAAGCTAGAAAAGAAAAAGGGTCTTAGGAGTAAAAAAAGAAAAAAAAAAAAAAAAGGACAGAATAAAGAGTCTGTAGTGGAGGAAGAAGCCGAATGATTTTTTTTTTTTTTAAAGATCAAATGACTTGTAGCTGAGAACAAATTTGTCATTGGACATAGGTATTATTGGCAGCAGTAAATCATCTGGAGGAGAAGCTGGGCAGCCAGAGACAAGCTGCCAAAACAAAGGTGCCAGACAAGGAATATCTGAGGGAAAGTGGGACAAAACCATTAAACTAGGGTCAACTGCTCCAACCCATTATTAAGAATACAGGATTTATCTTACACAAACATCTAGTGACCCAAATCAAGTAACTCATACTTTAAAAATTTTTTCCCATTGACCTCAATACCCCATTCAAATACTAGTACCAGAAATTAGAACACCTACTATATTATTACTCCAGATAAAAATACTCATGTGAATTATATGAAAGTAATTTGTTTTTTCCCTTTCAAATATATAACACTCATTTTAAAAATGCATATTTTTATACATCTGTCAAAGATAGATTATAGATACTAATAGTAAAGGGCATTTTTGTCCATTTCTTCTACCTGGGAGCATACCTATGAATACAATTTAAAAGTGCACTACAGCACTACTAGGTATTTGTCCAAGAGATACAGGTATGCTGTTTAGAAGGGGCACACGCACCCCAATGTTTATAGCAGCACTATTAGCAATAGCCAAAGTATGGTGGTGGGAATGCAAGCTGGTGTAGCAACTCTGGTTGCTGGTGTAGTACGGAGGTTCCTCAAAAAATTAAAAATAGAACTACCCTACGACCCAGCAATTGCACTACTAGGTATTTATCCAAGGGATACAGGTATGCTGTTTTGAAGGGACACATGCAACCCAATGTTTATAGCAGCACTATCAATAATAGCCAAAGTATGGAAAGAGCGCAAATGTCCATCGATGGATGAATGGATAAAGAAGATGTGGTGTGTGTGTGTACACACACACGCGTGCGCACACACACACACACACAATGGAGTATTACTCAGCAATCAAAAAGAATGAAATCTTGCAATTTGCAACTACATGGATGGAACTAGAAATATTACGCTAAGCGAAATTAGAGAAAAACGACTATCATATGACTTCACTCCTATGAGGACTTTAAAATACAAAACAGATGAACACAAGGGAAGGGAAGCAAAAATAATAAAAAAAACAGGGAGGGGAACAAAACAGAAGAGACTCTTAAATATGGAGAACAAACAGAGGGTTGCTGGAGGGGTTGTGGGAGGGGCTAAATGGGTAAGGGGCATTAAGGAATCTACTCCTGAAATCATTGTTGCACTATATGCTAACTTGGATGTAAATTTAAAAAAATAATTAAATTTTTAAAAAGTGCACTACAGTTGTACCTGGGTGGCTCAGTAGGTTAAGCGTCCAACTTTGGCTCAGGTCATGATCTCATCATGGTTGTTAAGTTGGAGCCCCATGTTGGGCTCTGTGCTGACAGCTTGCTTCGGATTCTGTGTCTCCCTCTCTCTATGCCCCTTCCCTTCTCACACTCTGTTTCTCTCTCTGAACAATAAATAAACATTAAAAAAATTTTAAGTGCACCACAAACATTTTATGAGTTCCAAGTACATCCAACCTTTCACTCACACAATGTCAAGGGCAAAGAATATCTCATATCTTATTTTCATCAAGTACACAGACTCCAAGGATGACCACATGTTGAAAACATATATAAGTTCTGATTTCCTTAGAATATATCATCTAAAATTCTCGGTTAATACAATGGTTCCCAAACTTGTCTTCAAATTGGAATCACAAGGGATTTTTAAAAATTCCAAATCCCAATCTACCACCCAGAGAAATTAAATCACAAGTTCTCAGGGTACAGCATAGGCATCATTTTTTTTCTATCCCCTAGATAATTCCAACATGCCAACAATATGGAAACCACTGTGTTAACACAGAACTCCTTAACGGAAAACTGATTACCCCTTGAGAGGATCAAACTCTGCTGCACATCAAAATCATGTGAGAGTCCTAACATCCCTAGACCCAGCTGCACCACAGACTAATTAAACTATAATCATTGAGCAGTCAGAGGCAGACATCAGTTGTTTTATAAAGAGCCCAAATGTACACCCAAGTTTGAAATCCAATGCCTTAAATCGCAAGATGGTTTGTAATACTAATCAAAATCATTAGATGTCTTGAAAAACAACTTCATTGATACCATAAAAATTCTTGCTAAAACTCTCCAAGAATAGAGAAAGAACAAAAATACATATGTTATGTAAAAATAATGAAGCTCTAATAAGTAGACCAGCTATTATGTTAACAATATTGAAAATTAAGACAAAGACAGAAAAGGGCTAAGCAAGACAAATGGAGAAAAGGAGTTGTAACCTAACCTGTTATTTAAAGATTATGATTCTTTCCATCTCTATATAATTAAAAAATACATATATGCTCCTATCCTATTTACTACTCTTGCCAAATGTATACACCTAGGAGAATTAAAAAGAATTTCGGTGGTACAAAAAGGTTTTCAAATACTCAGATATGTAAATTAAGTAACTGAATAATTTCAAAGTCAGAAAAGGTCATCTCTCATTTCTCACCACCATTCTAATCAGTAGTAACTGGCCATTCTTTGGCTGTCTTGAAAATTAGCTCAGGAAGAAAAAAAGCATCTATGACATTTCAAATGCAATGGAGGAGGAGGTTGAATTAAAATAATTTGATGATGTAATTTTTAAGTATTACTTAATTCTTCACTTTTATGTAAATATCTTTCAATGGGATGTTTAAGTATCATTTAAAACAGGTTTTATAAAGTATAATTAGATGTGTTGTCAGATGGGAAGACAAATTAAAAGTGCAACTCACACTGTTACGGTAGCAATGCCACCCAGGAACAGCTCATCTTTTCCACAATGCTCACAGCAGAATGTAATCCAGTCTCTACAGCACATGTGATTATGAGACTCACAGAATAATAGTATTTAAATTATTAATCAATGCAGTTTCCTTTGGTGAAAGAACCTGAGTGCTACAGAAATAGGGGAAAGATGCGTGCGTGTGTGTGTGTGTGTGTGTGTGTGTGTGTGTGTGTGTGTGAATTGACTGCCTGGTAAAAAGCCTCAGTTATCACCAGTTCATCTATGTAAGAGCTAGATATACACTACCAATTGATAGTACATGTTTAAGATACAGTTAAGTGCAAACATTTATGTAGCCAATCATTTTGGGAAGATTTTGTAGTTGTTATAAATGCAAATCCTTAGACCAAAGCCTGATGACCAACAGATTTCTAAATTATCTGCACAGTTCCTAGTGCAGAGGTAGGTATGATTCTAGATAATTGTACTCTTACCCTGAAACATCAAGGGGGAATCAAGAGGCAGTCCTTTAAAAACCACTTTTCCCTCTTCATTGGCTTAGAAGAATTTCTTTAAAACGAAAAAGTCAAAGATGACGTAATTTGCCTTTTCAACTTCTTCAGTGAGCCACTAATGGACTCACTTGTTGCCCACTCAAAGCCAACACACTTTTTTTTTCAACAACCTGAGTTATTGTTACATTAATAAGGTAGCCATTAGACTGAGATGGCTCTAATGCTATGATGGCCCACGTAAGCAAACCAAAATATAAGTCTTCCAATGTCTCGAAGTTACAGAATCAAAACCTAAGGATGACCAATCACAAACATCCAACTAGGCATTAAACTGTGGCAAAATAACTTCTTTCTTTGCTTCCATACCCCTTCTGTGTCTTTTCCTTGGCTCCTATAGGTAGAGCAGTCCTAACTACTTCTGATGTGGCACTGCTGGACTTGATCAATTTTCATTCAATTAAACTCTTAAAATTTTTAATATTCCTCAGTTTTCCTTTTAAAATATGTAACTCTGAGAATATAAATAGTAAAAACAACTTTAAAGTGGACTCTCCTGCAAGTAAAAAGAAACACACGTGAATCACCTAAATCAGCTTTTACTTTGAAGCTGGATGTAGGGAAGCAAATTTTGCTGCTCCAAAATATGCCTCTTTGGCATACTGATGATTCAGTATGAATAATATTGTTATTGGTTATTGAATAATGATTATTCAATCCAGTTATTTTTAAGAAACTGCAGACACAAGAGATACTCAAACTCGAGAAGTTACTCTTTTGTAAGAGACATTTACATAGATAGATAGATAGATAGATATAGATATATAGATATATAGATATATATACACACACATATACATATATACATACATATATGTGTATATATATGTATATATATCTATATATCTATATATCTATATATATATAGATATATATATATGGTAAATCTCCATTTTTTAGTGTTTTCCTCAGCGAATTTCTCTAAATTTCTAGAAAATGTTATCTGTGGAAAAGGCATGAACTTCAATCTGCATAACAACCTTACTCTTATTCACTGTGTTTTGGTAACCTCCCCTAATGGACTCCCCGCCCACAACATCTTCTTTTGTCTATAGCTAGAGATAGTATTTAAGGGGGTGGCTGTGGCCATCTTGGGAAGTTACTCAGTTTTCTGGGGTCTCTCTCATGTATACAGTAGGTACACATGTTATTAAACTTTTGTTTGATTTTCTGTTATTGTCTCATGTCAATTTTATTCTTAGTCCAGCTAGAAGAAACTTGAAGGGCAGATTAAAAAAAAATTTTGTCCCCAACATTAGCAATATTTATGATGATTTGTAGGGGCTAAGGACAGACCACCCCAAGATGGGCCACTTTGGCACAAACATTATTGTGGATGAAAAGCAATCAAAATCCAGCAGATTCAAGAAAAGCTGTTTATCTCCCCCTCAATTGCCTGCCTGTACCAGCAAAGAGCTATTAACAAAGATTCCTCTTTACCTAAAAAACTTAACTAATAGGGCAACCATTGTTTTCCAAACAGCTCTCACCTTCCTGCTAATGGTTTTCCTCTCCTTTGTATCCTCAGACCCTAACCCTCTCTCTAACTCATCTAAGCTTCACATTGCCTTATTGTCCTTGGAATTTCATGTCTGTGTGGATTCCCTGTACATACAAAACTAAATTTGATTTTCTCCTGTTAATCTGTCTCATATCAATTTGATTCTTAGAAGGACTTTGAAGGGCAGAGGAAATTCTTCCTCCACAATAGATCCAAACATAAAGAAAGTGAAATAATTTAAAAATAATTCTCCACACAAAACATTTTGGAATTTTTCATATGAATTAGCACTATAAACTATATGTACTTTAATACCAAATGAAAGGCTCAAGCATGCTTTTCTGACAAAGCTTTATCAAATGATTGATGTGATCAGAATTTCACTTCTTTGTGCAGAATTTTCGGATAAATAAAATATTTTGTGTCCAAATTTTAAAATGGTTCTAAGTTGTTAATATTAAATAACTATTGTTAATATTAATTACCTTATTCCCTGAAAGGTGGTCTACGCTTTTCACATCTGCACTAGAAATATTATAAAGAGCTCTAAGCAAATTATGAAACAAAATGACTTTCCTATTGGGCATTATTCACCCAAGTGTATACTGAATGTTGCGTCTTCCATTGCAAAGCTCAAACAATGGATGTGCTTCTGTCAGCAAGACCTGTCTGACTAAAACCTCTTCTTTTGTAAAACTCACTCAGTAACCCTGTACCTGGCCTCTAAAATGAATAAAATTGTATTTTTACATCTTATAGTTGGTAGGCCAATGAAGTAAAATTATCACTCTTTAAAAGCCTAGTTTTCTCGAGGTTGCATTCATTTAAGTCTATACTTTGTCACTTCCTCACGTATGCAGCCATTCTTTCACTTTGTCTCTCTCACCACAAGAAAAATCAATGCACAACAGCCACTTCTGTGAACGTCAGTCTTTCTTCCAGCCAGGCTCTTACAATGCAAACATAGTGGTGTCCTCATTCTTCTGATAGGTTCTCACACATCTCAGGACTCAGGGCGGGAGGGGAGGGGAGGAGGTGGTGGAAAATATAAAAAAGGAAAGAAGGAAACCATAACAAATTATGGTAGATTAAAGATTTGCCTTTTTTTAATTAGGAATTTCTTTTATAAAAATCATAAAAACATGCCTACAATGCTGTCCATGATTAAGGTGCTCAAAAGCAGTGAAGGGGAGTAGAATTTGACTTTAGAATATGTTTCTTTGGCACAAAGATTACTTTAGGATGATTGTTTTTAGGAAGTAGCAGACACAGGAAAAGCTGTAAAAACAGAGAAATTGCCCTTTTTTAAGAGACATTTACAAGGAAAATCTCCATTTGTTAGGGTGTCTCCTTTTCCATACCAAAAAGAGGATGTCTAAATCTCCAGAAAACTATCAATACAGAACGCATAGATTTATACCTGCATAGCAACCATAACCTTGATTCCTGTGCTTTGCCTGGTAACCTACCATAACTGGCCTCCCCTCCCTCCAACATCTTTTGTCTTTAGCTAGAGATGATTTCTAAGGTATTATCTGGGCCATTTGGGGGAGTTACTCAATTTTCCTGAGTGTCTCCCATGTCAATAGGAGGTATACCTGCTATTAAACTTCTTTTAGCTTTTTTGTTAATCTGTGTTTTATTACAGGGGATGTCTCAGCCAAGAACCTGGAAGGTGCTAGGAAGGGAAAAAATTCCTTCTACCCTTCAAAATTCTTTGGCTGAGCTAATAACCAAATTAACATAAGCCAGGTTAACAAGAGAGTAACAAATTTAATTACATTGGTATGGGGTCCCCATAAGAATTTAAGACCCAAAGACAACCCTGGCAATTGAAGCTTAATGCCATCTTGAGTTAAGACACAGGATAGGGGCTTGAGGCTTCAAAGGGGAGGAGAGTGATTCACAGTATAAGAACAGATATTTGGTAATTAGATGTTTGTCTTGCCACACAGGTCATTTGCATAAAAATTTATCTCTTTGTAATAGCTCTAAGTCTACATTCTGTTAGGTAAAGGGAGAGGTGAAAGTTTTTCTTAACTCTGCTAGGCCCTGATCACCTTTAGCTCAAAATAGTCCACATGCTAAAGTGGCACATTTTGGGGGAGGCTTTTTCTGAACCCCATCAAACAATAAAAGGAAAATTATTCTTCCTTCCCACAGCAGCATTACTCAAGTTTTACTTATCAATGAATATTTACTAAGCTGTGTGATTTGGGGCAAGCTCCTTAGCTTCTCCATGCCACAATTTCCCATGTGAAAATGAGTATATTATTACTTCTCTCAACATGAGATTGTTAGCTTAAAAGGGATGAGGTATATTGGGGCGCATGGGTGGCTAAATCGGTTAAGCCTCTGCTATCGGCTCAGATCATGATCTCACAGTTCGTGAGTTTGAACCCTGCATCGGGCCGTGTGCTGACAACTCCAAGCCTCCTTTGGATTCTGTGTCTCCTCTCTCTCTGCCCCTCCCCTGCTCGCTCACACACACACACACTCACTCTCTCTCTCTCTCTCTCCCTCTCTCTCAAAAATAAATAAACATTAAAAAAATATAAAAAGAAAAAGGGAAGAGGTATGTAAAATACGTGACCTGCCTAACTGTCCTATTAAATAACCCTTATTTTGAAAGCAAAATTTCACAAAGATCTCAAAAGGCCAATCATCTTTTATAAATGTATCCTAAAATGAATTTAGTGAATCCAGTATCCTTATGTGTTTACTATGTACATCATACCTCACATTCAATACATATATGTATTAGTCACAATATTTTTGTAACAAATACTCTTATTGGGGGGCTTACTAACTTCAAAAATGGAAGTGTACTTTGAAATTGAAAAGAAAGGAGAAGAGTGCCTATGAGAAAGAAAGTTGAACTGGCATACACATATGTTAGACAGAAGTACTGGGAGGGGACGATGAAGAAGAAAGAGCCCACACAGGTCTCCACACACACTCACACATCAGACCTCGGTATCCTGATGATGTTTAGTGGCTTTGGATTCATCCGGGGAGCATTTGAGTCCATCTAGGTAAAACACAGATTTTAGCGCCTCAACCTAGACCTACTGAATTAGAATCTGTAGGGGGCCAAAACCAACATTTGACAAGAACCCCCTCCTAGGCTCAGTTCTACTAATAACTGTGATGTCAGTAGTCCATGTACCTGAAAGGGTTCAGAACAGGTCTCCCCAAAATGTGCCACTTTAGCATGTGGACTATTTTAAGCGGAAGGCTATCGAGACCTAACAGGCTCAAGAGAAACAGTTAACCGTCCCTTAACTACATAGAAGAAAATAAATTGGGGACCTGTCCCAGAATTAGGGTTATTACCAGAAATCAATTTTATCTGCGTGGCTCATCTGTAGGGCAGAACCAATATCTAGTTGGCAAATAATCTACTCTTATTTCCCTGTGAATTGCCCTCCTCCCCTTTGAAGCCCCAGGCCCCTCTCCTATTCCTTAACTCCGGGTGGCATATATACCCCATTTTATATTTCTGTTTTTGAACCTCTCATGCATGCGGGGTTTCTGTACATACAAAATTAAACTTTATTTTCTCCTGTTAATCTGTCTCCTGTCAATTTAATTCTTGGGCCAACCAGAAGAACCTTGAAGGGTAAAGTTTTTCCTCCCCAATATGCCATACTTGAAGAAACTGTAAGAACTCAAGTCCCAAGTTGGCAGTAGTTATGCTTGCTGAGTCTTGCCTATTCTTGCCTTCGTTTGCATTGCCTTTCAAACTAGGCGCACACAAGGAGATAATCAATATTTCCTAAATGAACACTTGCAACTGCTTCCCAATCAAAAAAACCGAGGAACTAGTTCTCCAGCAACCAGGAAAGTGTGTGAAACTCATTTTCACGGGAGAATACACTTTGCTTCTTTGGTGCTAAATTGTAATAAGCTATAATGCAAAATGAAATGACATTTGCCATTTTCCTACAAGGAACTTGATGTTATTCTCTTTTGGTATCAAATGAGTTACCATTAAAATGAATCCTGATCACACAAACTCCTCCAAACACCACACTTTGTAATTGTGGAGAACATTGTTTAATTACCTGTCCCTGCATAGCATTTACCACGTAATTAGAGAAATAGTAATTATCCTTTGAGGAACCAATAACTAAGTGGAATTGGTATATGGTAAAGGATATCAATGCCTTACTGGATCAACAAAAGAAGGAGACCTTCAATGAAGTCCTTAAAATTAAGCCACTAAAGAACAGCTCAAAGGTCATGGGTTTTAAATTATATCACCTGAATAAGAAAAGGAACAAAGTCAAACAGAAAAAATTTAGTGAAATGGTGATTCATATACTGTATCATCATTTCAGAACTTAAAGTTGGCAGCATAATTTCACCCTTTCCACTTTAAAAATGCTAAAATTCAAGTGAATTTATATAGCCAGGGCATAGGAACAGTACAGGAGGGAGGTAATATGTATTCTAGCAATTCACTGAAGCACTGCCCATAAAATATCCTGAACTGGATAAAGCGACATCAGAGTTGGAAAAGGATAGAGAGTTCCTAAGGAGGAAATTAAGAAAAGAACAAAGAAAATTAGAGGAAAGAAAGGAAAAAAAAAAAAGGAGAAAACCAGTCTCAAAGAGAAAAGCTGTATTGCCACAAAGTAAGTTCACAGCAGACCCCCAACCCCAGGCAGCCCCATCACCACAGTAGAGGGGCCTACAAAAAGGCCAGTTAGTCAAAGATACAGCTAGGAGGAACTAGACTGGAAGAGAAGTCTCACAAAGAAAGCACTGTGGAAACAAAGCAGATATAAATGAATAATTAACAGCCCTCTATGTTCACTCCTTACCCTCAGACCCCATAGACAAGCCTTACCAACCCTGTATTTTACAAAAGAGCACTCTAAATGCCACACTAACTAGAAGCATTAGTGCTAACGCTGAATTAGAAAATGTATTTTCTTTCTTTTACATAAGTTATCTTTAAAGTGTATTTCATACTCATGAATTATTTAGAATTACTTCCAGTACTCTTTTCTCCATAGGAATGTATCTCTGAAGTCACAATATATGAGAAGCAGAAAAGACCATTTAATTTCCAAACAAGAGAGCATGATTTCCTGTGCCTTGAACCTCGGATGCAAGAGTTCATCATTTTCCTCAGGTCAGAGCACACTATCATTATTGTAAAGCCTCTGCCCTGCTTTAGCTTCCTTTCCAGTTAATCCTTATCCTCCCTTGCCCAAACATCCCTCCTTTCCCAAACTTCTTGCTTTAAGTCCCTAAACATGCCCGTATTTATAAAAATATTAAGTTCATATCAGCGTGTTTAATTGGCAAAAGTAGTATTGGGCTTTGCATCTAACTCATACCAGATTATTACCATCCATCCAAGCTCTGATGTCTGTCCATGTTGCTCTATTCATATCTAGTCTATTAGCTTCAAGTGCCCTTAGTAAGTAAGCATACATCTTCTGCATTTTACTTCCTCAGTCTCCAAGTTATGGACCATCTTTGTTGCTTCTAACTCTCAAATATTCTCCCGACACCACAAAACTAGACAGGTGAGAAAGATGATTCTCAAGCATATTCTGTGCCCTTTTTTAGAATTTTCTATAAGGTATACCTGGGCCTGGGTGAGTAGTCATGCAGCAAATGCTCATTTAACCACGTGCTGCCAGACTGCTTTCCAAAATGACTACATTCCCACCAGCAACTGGGTGAGAAAAACCTGGGCGGCTTTTCATATATTTAAAAGTTCTCTAATTCTCCTCCCTACCCTATGAATCCACACTCCATTTAAATTTAGTTGACGAAGGTGGTGGAGGAGGAGGAGGAGAAGAAGAAGAAGAGAGGCAGGCTTGGTTTTGAAAGCAAAAAGTCAACTGGAATGCAGTTTGGATGGAGTAGGAGATAAAATATGTCCTAGTTTAAAAAGCTCATAGAATAGACTGTAGTGAAGCTAAAAAAACAAAAACAAAAACAAAAACAAAAACAAAAACAAAAAAACACAATACAATGCTAGAATGTGGTGTATTTTCTATGGACCACCCTACTTTCCTTTCAATAAGCCACAACTCCCATAAATCCACTCTCCCATTTATGCCCAGTGAGATCTAAATGACACCTCTGGGGCAGAAAACAAGCAAAAACTCCCATTCAGACTACTACTGATTTTGAGCCTGGGAAACTTTCTGCTATTATCACCATGTAAGAAAAATTGGAAAGAGGTGGAATTCTAGGTCCGAGGCCCCTAGGACTATTCATCAGGACTTTAGAGACAATTCGGAAGCCCCTGCAATTTAAGAATCAGGGAAATCAGTGCAATATTCTGCTCGAAGGCTGAAAACAAGCTTGAAGGCCACGATTAAACAGAAAAGGCTAATAGCCTCAAGTCCTACCACCAGCACCTCTATGATTTCAGGTTGACTCATTTTTGTTTATATTTATTATTGTTATTCTTTAAACACAACTAGCATCCTAGAGTCTCTATTTACTGTGCCCTGAACTCTCTATCCCTATATATCCACATGGCTCATTCCTAGCTTTACTCAAGTGTCACTTGAGGAGAGAGGCTTCCCCAACCACTCTATACAGCACCATGCCCCCAATCACAGACACAGCAATGTTGTCCTTTGAAGCACTTATCACATATATCTTCCCACTACAGTATTAATGCCATAAAAGCAAGGATTTTGTCTATTTCTTTCACTGTGCTAGCACCAGCATGTAGAAGAGTGTCTGGCCCAAAGAAGGCACTCACATATTTGTGAAACAAATCAATTGAGATTATGATAGATGCCTAAGATCCAAAAATGAACAAGAGAGTGGAGTCCCTGCCTCATGGAGCTTATACTCTTGCAGGGGAAACAGACAAGTAGGCTGTCTGATTTGTAGCACTCACATCTTATAATTCATGCCGCCCTTCCACTTCTGCCATGCTGAACAAAGTACAAAAGAGAGGGTTCAATAATTTAGCAACAGCTGAGGGAAGACATTAACAAGCATGAGCAAGAGCTGAAAAGGCTGAGTTGGTTGCCTTTTTCCATCATCTATCTTTAAAGCTCTCTCAGTTTTTTAGAGGCCTATTCATATTAGGCCACAAAAGAGGAAGTAGCCATGAGAACTCTTCAGACTTTTATTGTTCTAAGGAGCATTTTCAGCTATATATTTTATACATGGGATCATATTTAGGTTTTAAATAAATTATCACAGTAGTAATTTAATCGATGTGCGTAAATTTACACATATACATAATTCCGTGTATAGTTTAACAATGGGTACAGGAACTGACAATTTGGAAATGTCTCAGTGGTTATGTAACAGGTCCTCATTAAGTCATGATGCTTGTTTTCTAATGGAATGAAATCATCATCTACCAAGTCTTAGAATAATGATACTGGTCTCTCAGTGAGTCAGTGAGCCAGTAAGAACATAAAGCTTCAGTCCATATATACTGGTGTAAGAATAAATATGCCATGTTATATTATAAGCCAGACTCTCCTTGACTAAACATGAGGAATGTGAAAGAAACGAAGTTTTAAATACTGTCCTAGATTTTAGAGAGAGGGAGAGGGTGAAATTTGCTTAGAACGTAAACCTGAGCTGATCATGCAATTTACTCTCCAGAAGTTACATTTCCTTCCTGGCCACAGACAATCCTCTCTGACACAGAAAAATCCAATAAAACAGAGGAGTTCCTGCACTGAAAGTTTAGGGACTGAAACCCCAAGACTAAGAAGGAATAAAAGGCTTATTTTGACTTGCGTAATAACGCCTAAATATGTGTGAATAAAAGAGCCTGTTTTTCATATTTTCACTAGAAGTTTACTTTGTCTTATATATACCTTTGCTCTTGGAGCCATAAATGACAAAGTGTTAAGCAGCAGTAATTCTAAGCTCTTGAGGGGAGGAAAACAATTTTGGTTTATTCTGAACAATCTCTTATGAAAAAAATTCAATTGTTCTGAGAATTCTGCATAGTTACAATTGGGTTGTTATTTACTTTTAATTTTAATGTTTTCAATCTAATAGATTCAAAATATTATCATTTCAACATGTAATCAATATGAAATTAATGGGATATTTTACACCCTTTTGTTTTTTCCTTTTTTACCCCCAGCTGTAGTGAGGTATGGTTAAAACAAACAAACGCAAAAACTACCCATAGGCCCAATTGTCACTTAGACCGAATCTCAAAGTGGTGTTCAATACAAAATTTAATTACAGTTTCAACTTCCCCCAGAAATGTAGTCTTAACCAGCCAGCCAGGAATTTTTCAACCCATGCCAAATATGTCTGCTACATGGGCCCTCTCCACCCCACAAACAAAGAGGAGATCATCTGCATGATGAGATCATCAGCATCTTATTTTTCCCCCAGAAAGCTGCCCAGCCTACAACAATCATTTTCCTTCTCTAATAACTTTCTTACCCCTACCCTCCTTCTATAAAAACCTTCCATTTTGTACAACTCCTTGGATGGACTCTTACTTGCTAGATGGTGTGCTTTCAGGCTCATGAATTGTTTAGTAAAGCCAACTGATCTTCCTATTTACTTGGATTCCATTATTCAACAGATTTAGTGGCAGCAATGAGATCCAAAGTGAACGTCCAACACCAGTGAGAGATGAGAAAGTCGGGTGTGATACCCGCAGACCCTTTGAATTCAGCAACTTCTCAGCTTTTTTGAGGGCTATGGTAAGCTCCTCGGGGTCTAAGCTTGCCTCTTTGTGGCACTGGACTCCAAACCTGGTTGGCTTTCCTTTACAGGGCAGGTCAGCTTGAGCTGGCAGACATTTATACCTGAAGTCAACTGAGATGGACATTCTGCCCAGAACCCAGTCAAGCGTGCAGTTTTGCCCAGAGTCTGACTGAACTGACAGAAGGGTCTGCCTAGAGCCAAGCCCCTAGCCTTTTAAACCACAATTCCCCAGGTGGAAAACCTCAGTAAAGTTCTACAGGCATTGGAGGTGGTACACACAGGGCCTTCTTATGGCCACAACACAGTACTGCAAATATACAAAGGTACATGTTTGTCTTGTTTTGTGTAAAGTGAGTTTTGAAGGCTGCTAAAGACTCCACCTCAAGAAGGATCCCATGATAGGATGAGCTGGTCATGGAACAGGTTAGACTGGCAGTAGTTCACCCACCAACCTCAAGAAAATTTTATGCAATGAAGTACAATCTCCAACCCCAAGGTCCATCCCTTTTAGGTCTTAGATTGATTCCAAGAAATCCAAAGACTTAGCTAATGGGATTCTTATATTCTGGCATGCTACCTTCCAGCACAGCTGTTTATTTTATGTCTAAAAACTAGAGACCTGGACATTGCAGGTATCTAACAAGATAGAAAAATTTTATTAACAGTAACTGAGAATTACAGTGGCCATTATGGGAATTGTTCCAATTAAATAAGATTGTTCATTTAAGAAGTGTTCTTGAAAGTAAAGGTTCCCAAATTAAGTCAACAGAATGGGGTGACTATTTTCATTGGTATACAGAAGCTTCTAAAAGGCTTTAAGATTCCAAACTAGTCTCAGTGAAGGATTTGTTACAAAAGACTAACATAAAATTAAAAACACAAGAGGTATCTAAGACAAAAGACAGTAACACTGATGTAATTTCCCTCTCTTCTTCAACAGGGGCCAATGGCAGGCCTCCCCAGGGTGGGCCACTTTGGCATAAATATTTTGAGTTAAAAGAAAACAAAACCCAGCATATTGAGGAAAAGCTCTTCACCTCCCCCTCAACTGCCTGCTTATACCAGGAAGAGAGCTATTAACAGAGATTCCTCTTCACATAAGAAACTTATATACATATAGGGCAACATTGTTTCCCAAGGATTTCTCACCTTTCTGCTAATAGTCTTTCTCCCCTTTGTATCCTCAGACCCCCATCCCTCTCCTTACTCATGTCATTTTGCCTCACTGTTTGTGGAATTCCATGTCCATGTGGATTCCCCATAAATACACTATTAAATCTGATTTTCTTCTGTTAATCTGACCCATATCAATTTGATTCTTAGCCTAGCAAGAAGGACCTTTAAGGGCAGAGGAAATTCTTCCTCCTCAGCACTTCTTTACTGGAACACCCAACCTACTAATTTGGTAGTAGTACAAAATTAGTACTACTAATTCATACTACTAATTTTCTGAGCTGTCTTTCCACTCTAAAGAGATAGTTATCTTTTCAAATAAAGTCACCTGAGGCCATAGGCAACCCTCTTCAGAGAGATCTTTCACTCCTTGGTCAAAGACTGAACCAAGGACCACAGTAAAATATTTTTTAAACATAGAGATGATTCCCAACAGTTTTTTTTCTTTTTCTTCTCCTCCTCCTTCTCCTTTTCCTTTTCCTTCTTCTTTTTAAATAGATTATCTCCTGAACTCAGTTAATATAGGGAAATAAAAATTTACATTATCTTTTCCTTTCCAAATCCAGACCCACAGGCTGGTAATCCCTTCTTACCTGAGAATAACTAATTTTTTTCTTGCTCATCTCATTTTAACTCTAAGAATATGGCTTGGCTTTCTGCCCGCCTGTGACATGCAGACTGTCAGTTCTTTCTTTGGCCCTCTTTGGGAGTAGCTCTAGATCTTGTAAAAATAGTATTTTTCACACCCTCTTTGAGGATGTTTCCTGGGTTCATAAGGTTGTTTAATACTGCCAAAAATCTTTACTGCTTGCCCTGGCTAAAAGCTGACAAGGTATTTAAAATTAAAAAAATTATGTTTATTTTTGAGACAGACAGAGAGAGAGAGAGAGAGAGAGAGAGAGAGAGAGAGAGAGGCAGACAGACAGACAGGGGGACAGAGGATCCAAAGCAGACTCTGTCCGCACTGACAACAGAGAGCCCAATGTGGGGCTCGAACTCATGAACTGTGAGATCATGACCTGAGCCAAAACCAAAAGTCAGAGGCTTAACAAAATGAGCCACACAGGTGCCTCAAGATTTAAAAAATTTTAATAACTCTATAGTCAGAAATTTGGCCAGATTGAAAGCTGATATTCAGACCCTGATGGAAATTTTAGGCCTTCTCCACTAAGCTAAATGTGCCCAGAGGAAAACAACACTTTCTCATAGATGGATGGATGGATGTGTCAGTACTTTGCTATTATTTAAGCAACAACCCAATTGTGTGAGAAATTAAAACCAGCTGTCCTTGTTTTACAAATCTTTTGTTTTCACAGAACCAGAAGTGTAGTTCCAAAAACAATTCAAAAACCACAATTCCCTTTACCAATCTCAAAACCTCTGTCATTTTATCTCAAAAGGCTCATAAGTACTGTTAAAATTCTGGCCTTAAGAGAACGAAAGTCCTTCTAGAAAGTGCTTGCATTTTTTTCCTTGTGCCTTTAAGATGTAAATATTCAGTGTTCTGCCTGGTCTTCTCCAGCAACTTCTTATCTAGCCCATCTCTTTAAAAATGCCCATTGCATGGAGGAATTCTTATGAAGTAAAAGCAATGGCCAAAGGCCTTTTAAAACCTGACTTGCCAAAGAAAAATACAAATCTTAAGAGTCTTCTCCACAAGTAAAAGAAAGCTTTAGCCATCTAGACCACAAAAACAAACTCAGATCCAATGTGTGATACACATACATATACATAGACAGATACAGTGTGTCTGTATACGTGTTGTGTTGTAAATACGTTTCTAACCTTGGGATGGTATAGCTAAAATTAATTTGTAAAACAGCTTTATTTAGTTGAAGACAAGCACTTATAAGGAATGGGCATTCTAAAACTCAAAAAAAATTAATAGAAATAAACAAAATGCTTTTCAAGTTCACATATCTGAAAAAATATTTGATAGAAAGGCAAGTTTGAAATTGATGGTTTAATTAAACATGTCTTCAGAGTTACCAACATTAAATGCAAAACTTTTATTCTACCTAAGTTTACTAACCAACTAAATTTATGCTATCTCTTATAAGACCAATTAAATAACAGCTTAAAATAATGACTGACTTCATCTAAAGTTTAATCAAGTTTTTGTGAGTAATCTAAACCTAATTGTTAAGTAGATTAAATTAAAAATTTTAGGTCAATTTTCTAAATAGTGTGGGGGTCACCGGCAAGCCATCTCAAGAGGGACCACTTCAGCTTAAAGATTATTTCGAGTTAAAGGCAATCAAAACCCAGCAGATAGAGGAAAAGATCTTTACCTCTCCCCCAGATGCCTGCCTATACCAGAAAAAGAACTGTTAACAGAGACTCCTCTGTACCTCAGAAACTTATCTGTGTAACATGGGAACCTTTGTTTTCCTGAAGATCTCCTGTCACCTTCCTGCTAACCGTTTCCCTTCTTTTTGTATAGCCAGATCTGACCACTCTCCTTAACTCAAGGTGTCCTGTAAGCCTCATGTTGCCTGACAGACTCTGGAATTTCACGCCTATGTGGATTCATTGTACATAGAAAACTAAATTTGATTTTCTCCAGTAAATGTGTCTCATGTCAGTTTACCTCTTAGTCCAACTAGAAGGACCTCAAATGACAGAGGAAAATCTTCCTAACAATACCTTCTCCATTTTTTTTTTTTTTGGTAATTTAAAAACTTAAAAGTTTTGCTAAGTTCAATAATGAAGTAAATTCATTAAATGTCTAGATCATTTTCAAATAAGAAAATAATTAAAAAGAGGTTAGATTGGAAGAGAGCCAAAGCATAAGAGACTCTTAAAAACTGAGAACAAACTGAGGGTTGATGGGGGGTGGGAGGGAGAGGAGGGTAGGTGATGGGTATTGAGGAGGGCACCTTTTGGGTTGAGCACTGGGTGTTGTATGGAAACCAATTTGACAATAAACTTCATATATTAAAAAAAAAAAGAAAATAATGGAACATTAATTACTAAACATAGGTTTGTCTACCTTTGGTTTATTACAGAAAAACTGTAAATATTTGTATATGTTAATGTTGTAATTTGAAAAAATGGTAAAGGAATATGCTTCTAGAAATTTTAAAATATGTTCATAAATTTGCAAATTTAAAAATAAATCCTCGAGACAGACCATCACTATTGTTTACTGCTTGACTTTCACTAGGAATCAAGTTTCCTAAGGGTTAAAAATTCTAATTAATATGTTATTTAAACTATAAAAATTATATAAACATCTTCATATGCCAGGAAGACAAGATATTTTCAATAAAAACAAACAAAAAAAAGAGGTTTGAGGAAGAGGTACTTTTTTTGCTAAGGAAAAAATAATCTTGTCCTAAAAATGAGACTGGTTTAAAGAAAAAACATAAGATAAAAAATCAGGTTTGTTGAACAAAGGGGGGAGAAAAAAGACAAACCAAAAATCAGACTCTTTTTTTAATTTTTTTTAATGTTTATTTATTTTGAGGGAGAGTGTGAGCAGGGGAGGGTCAGAGAGAGAGGGAGATACAGAATCTGAAGAAGGCTCCAGGCTCTGAGCCGACAGCACAGAGCCTGATGTGGGACTTGAATTTATGAACCACTAGATCATGACCTGAGCCGAAGTTAGAGGCTTATCCAACTGAGCCACCCAGGCGCCCCAAATCAGATTCTTAATTATAAAGAACAAACAGAGGGTCACCAGAGGGGAGGTGGGGGAGGGAATGGGTGAAACAGGTAAAGGGGATTAAGAGTACACTTATCCTGAGGAGCACTGAGTAATGTATAGAATTGTTGAATCACTATACTGTACACCTGAAACTAATATAACACTGTATTTAACTATATTGGAATTAAAACTAAAAGCTTAATTAAAAATATTGTGAAAAAATAGAGGTAAATTTTTTTTAAAAGTGTTTTTAATATATGGCCAAAGTAAGATTAAAATAAATTTATTTTTAAAAATTTTAATATCAAAATTAAGCTGTTCCAAAATTAAAATTTGATCTTCTCTGTTAAAAGGACAAAGTTTTCTTGGACTTTGGGCTGCTTTTTGATAAGGTTGTTATAAGTTTGTATACCTTTTAAATATTAAGTTTCATAATGATCTGTGATCCTATTTAGATGAGAACTTTAAAACCTTTTTTGACATTTTTAACAAGCTTCCCAAAATCAAATTCTAAAAAATGAAAAGAAAGTGCCTTTTTGATCTGAAATATTCCTTATTTACTATGTAAATTACATAGGAAATATTATCAAACACTACATTTTTTTAGATTATATTTGTAAGATGACGACAAATGTAAATAAAGCCCATTTCACTTCTGCAAAAATGGCTCCTCCTTGCCAGACTTTTGCCATTCTAATGTCCTTGTGACCTGGTAACAATCTGCTTCTGAAAAAAAATTAATATGGACAAATAATGGTCGTAAATTCAGTAAACAGTCAGGGCTAGGGGACGCCCAAACCAAAAACGCCATTTTTTAAGTTTTTGCATTCCTTCATCCACTACGGTACATTTCAGATGACTCAAATTATGAATAAACATTGGTATAAAGACGTCTATAAAATTTTAACACTTGCAAGTAGATTCCATGTAGCTGCACTTAGTATGAGTTATCAATTATGTTCTCGTTATTTTATGCATATTATCTGGATGCGTTAAAGCCTTTCTTGCCCCAAGGCTGAAGGCCTCAAAACTGTTAAAAAATGTATTTCCCAGTTGGGGGGCACTTTCCACTCTCTCCAGTGATCAAGGCACCTACTTGACAAGAGAAATCACAGGAACCTCAAAAACCTTCTTAAAATTCTATCAGTATACAGCCTTCTACTGATCCCCTGTTGTCTCATGCTAGCATGACCTGCTATTATAAGTCTCTAATATTTCATGCTCAAGCCTGTCGTCAATGGATTAAAGAAGCCCTTCTAGATCCTAACTCAAAAGAACTTTTTGGTCATTGTCTACAGCCTGGCAACTTGGTATTATAAAATGTTATCAGAGAAAGACAGCCCTCATGCCATTAAAGGGGACCTTACCAAGTGTTCCTGACCACTGACAATGCTGCACTAGAAGATGCTAGAGATCTCCAAATGAAATTAATAAGGAAGATAAGTGGCTGACATTGAGCTGAACTGCTTCTGTCCAAAACACTGGATCAATTTCATACTGAACATAGAACACTTTATCTGAACATAGAACACTTTCTCCTTCTTTTCCTTTTTTTTATACTGACATTGGCCTAAAAGAATAGTGCCCTCCTCTGTATCTCCCAGGCTACTGCTAGGGCGGGGTGTGTGTAACCTGTTTTATTTTAGTGTAGGAAATAACTGAGCCCAAAACTTTTCACAAGCAAAATAAGACATCTCATTGGTTGACTCCCTAAATTTACATTGTTGAGTTAAAAAAGACCTGCCAGGAGACTTTCTCAATTTAGGACTTACTTCTTCTGGCAGGTCACAATTTCCCTGATTAGGGATAAATGTAAATAAGGCTATGATCAAGAATGCCTCCTTAATTCTTAAAATTATTACATAATCTGCTGCTAAAGCAAGAGCAGCCCAACAAAGATTCTTCAACTTTCTAGCCAAAGTTGTCCTTTATAATAAAATAGCTCTTGATTATTTTTTTTTTTCGGGCAAAGAGATATCTGTGCTGTGTCTACCAGCACCTGCTCTGCCTGGGTTAACACTTCTGGGGAAGTTAAAAATCAATTACATAAGAACAAACTGCTTGTCTTTAAAGGGTGACTCCTTCCATAGGAGTGCTTCTTTGACTTATTTGATTTTGATTGGTTTGGGTCTTGGAGACCATGCCTCTAAAGTGCACTCAAATATTGGGAGTCATCTTGTTTACAGTAATCATAGCTATCTCCCTGGTGCATTGTATTCTCTCAAAAAATTTAAACATGTATTTACAGCCATTAAGCACCAAACAAGTGAGCTCCCTAAGACAAAAATGTCTAAAAAACAACAACAAATTAGGGAACAACATGGAAGTTTTTTGTGTGTCTTGTGTGCATGAAATACAGACAGACCAACACTAAACCATCCTGCACACCTAGAAAACTTATCTGAGGATTAACATAATAATCTGCACAACCTGAACCACAAAATTCAGCAGGTACACAGCATGGAGAAGTGAACTGGGGGGAGAGAGAAGCCATGGAGGGCAGGAAGCTGCTTTTGTGTGCGGAGAGAGGATGGAGATGGGGCGGGGGGTTTAAATTCCATTAAGACTATAAATAGGGGGAGCACAGAGTCTGAAACTCCACAGCTCAACACCTGGCAGTGCTCTGGTGGAAAGGGCAAATTCCCAGGAGCAGAGTAGAGTCCGGGGTTCTTTAGGCCACATGGGAGAAGCAGTTCCCTTGATGGGAGGACATCTGGTAGAAGCTGTGTGGCCACCCCACAGGCAAAGGCCTCAGTGGACTGGGGAGAACAACCACATTCACTGGTGCTAGAACAAGGTTATTGGGGGTGAAGCCTGGTGCCAGATGTGTGTTGTGATTTTCCATAATCCCTGAGACGCTGCTGCTACATTATCTTGTGAAGTTTTTGTGGGGCAGGCTGGCACCCAGCCGCAGTCTCTGGGCATCGGCAACAGCACAGGACCGCAAACATTCCTGGGAGCAGATGGTACCTGGCCATTGCTCAATGAGACACTCCTGCAAAGGGGCAGAATGGGTAAAAGCCAGTCTCTCAGAAGTAAGGGACCGGGAAAAACAGCCACATCTGAGACAAAATTCAGGAGGGAAGTGCTGCCTGGGGCTTGGTCACTGACTGTGTAAAAGTGGGGAGTGGGTGGAAGCCAGAGACAAAGGACAGGTGTGTGATTGCTGACTGGGGAGAACAGAGTACTGACACTAGAGACTTGGTGACGGGGTGATTCCATTTTCACCACTCCCGCACATGCACATAGGCACCTACAAGCACCAGAACAATTCACCCCACTAAGCTAAGCAGCGCCATCTAGTGGAGAATAGAGCCATTAGACTAAGCCCCACCCAATGGGGCCAACCTCACTATTCAGGAACACAAATCTCTCCACCTGCTTACTTTATGGACTATAAAGTGCTTCATAGTTTGACTTGTAGGGGAAAACAAAGTAATTTCAGTCATATTTGTCTGTTCGCCAGTCCATCTATTCAATTTTCTTTTTTTTTATTTTTATCTTTTTCTTTTCTTTTTTTGAATACAGAAAGAAAAAATTCATTTCAATTTTCAATTTTTATTAAATATATTTTAATTTTTTTCTACTATATTTTTTACTTTGGTGCAAATTTTTACAAATTCTATTTTACTTCCATCATTTCATTTTAGTATATACTTCAGTGTATTCATTTTTTCAAATTTTCAAATGTTTCCTTTTTTTCCCTTTTTTTCTCTAATCGATAAAGCTGCTTTCAACACCCAGACCAAAACACATCTAAGATCTATCATCATTTATTCAATTTGTGTGTGTGGTGTGTTTACTTAAAATTTAATTCTTTAATTATACATATTTTTTAATTTTAATTTGTTTTGGCTCATTAATTCCTTTTCTCCCTTCAAAATGATGAAATGAAGGAATTCACCCAAAAAAAGAGCAAAAGTAAATGACAGCCAGGGACTTAACCAACACAGGTACAAGTAAGATGTCTGAACCAGAATTTAGAATCATGAAAATAAGAATACCAGGTGGAGTTGAAAATAGATTAGAATCCCTTTCATCAGAGATAAAAGAAGTAAAGTCTAGTCAGGATGAAATAAAAAATGCTATAACTGAGCTGCAATCTCGAATGGAGGCCACGGTGGCAAGCATAGATGAGGCGGAACAGAGAATCAGCAATATAGAGGACACGCTTATAGAGAATAATGAAGGAGAAAAAAGAGGGAGATTAGGGAAAAGAGCATGATTTAAGAATGAGAGACATCAGTGACTCATTAAAAAGCAACAATATCAGAATCATAGGGGTCCCAGAAGAGGAAGAGACAGAAATAGGAGTTGAAGGGTTATGTGGGCAAATCATAGCAGAAAACTTTCCTAACCTGGGTAAAGGCACAGACATCAAAATCCAGGAGGCACATAGGACTCCTATTAGATTCAACAAAAACTGACCATCAAAAAAAAAAAAAAAAACAAAACTGGTCATACTCAAATTCACCAAATACTCAGGCAAGGAGAGAATCATGAAAGCAGCAAGGGAAAAAAATTTCTTAAACTACAAGGGAAGACAGATCAGGTTTGCAGCAGACCTATCCACAAAAACTTGGCAGGCCAGAAAGGAGGGCAGGATATATTCAATGTGCTGAATCAGAAAAATATGCAGCCAAGAATTCTTTATCTAGCAAGGCTGTCATTCAAAAGAGAAGGAGAGATAAACAGTTTCCCAGACAAAAAAAATTAAAGGAGTTTGGGACCACTAAAACATCCCTGCAAGATATTTTAAGGGGGACTCTCTGAGGAGAGAAAAGATGAAAGAAAGAAAGAAAGAAAGAAAGAAAGAAAGAAAGAAAGAAAGACCAACGAAAAGCAACAAAAACTAGAAAGGACCAGAGAACACCACCAGAAACTCCAACTCTACAAGCATCATAATGGCAATATATTCATAACCTTCAGTACTCACTCTAAAGGTCAATGGACTCAATGCTCCAATCAAAAGACATAGGGTAACAGAATGGATAGGAAAACAAGATCCATCTATATGCTGTTTACAAGAGACCCACTTTAGACCTAAAGACTCCTTCAGATTGAAAGTAAGGGAATGGAAAACCATCTACCATGTTAAGTGAACAAAAGAAAGCTGAGTACCCATACTTATATCCGACAATCTAGACTTTAAAATAAAGACTGTTTCAAGAGATGAAGAAGGGCATTATATCATAATTAAGAAGTCTATCCACCAAGAAGAACTAACAGTTGTAAACATTTATGCACCAAATGTGGCGGGCCCAAATACATAAATCAATCACAAACACAAAGAAACTCCTTGATAATAATACCATAATAGTAGGGGACTTCAACACCCCACTCACAGCAATGGACAGATCATCTAATTAAAAACTCAAAAGGGAAAAATGGCTTTGAATGACACACTAGACCAGATGGACTTAACAGATATATTCAGAATCTTTCATCCTCAAGCAGAATATAATTCTTCTCCAGTGAACATGGAATGTTCTCCAGAATAGACCACGTACTGGGACACAAATCAGTCCTCAACAAGTACAAAAAGATCGAGATTAGGCTGTGCATAATTTCAGACCACAACACTATGAAACTTGATATCAACCACATGAAAAAATTTTGAAAGGTAACAAATACTTGGAGACTGAAGAATATCCTACTAAAGAATGAATGGGCTAACCAAGAAGGTAAAGAGGAAATTAAAAAGTATATGGAAGCCGATGAAAATGATAACACCACAACCCAAAACCTCGGGGACACAGCAAAGGCGGTCATGAGACAAAAGTATATAGCAATCCAGGCCTTCCTAAAGAAGGAAGAAAGATCTCAGATTCACAACCTAACATTACACCCTAAACAGCTGGAAAAAAGACAGCATATAAAACCCCAAACCAGCAGAAGACAGAAGATGAGAGCAAAAATTAATGCTATTGAAACCAAAAAAAACCCACGGTAGAACAGATCAATGAAACCAGGAGCTGGTTCTTGGAAAGAATTAACAAAATTGTTAAACCACTAGCCAGTTTGATAAAAAAGAAAAAGGAAAGAACCCAAATAAATAAAGTCAAGGACGAAAGAGGAGAGATCACAACCAACACAGCAGAAACACAAACAATACTAACAGAATATTATGAGCAGTTATATGCCAATAAAATGCACAATCTGGAAGAAATGGAAAGATTCCTAGAAACACTACCAAAACTGAAACAGGAAGAAACAGAAAATTTGAACAGACCCATAACCAGTAAGGAAATCGAATTAGTAATCAAAAATCTCCCAAAAAACAAAGAGTCCAGGGCCAGATGGCTTTCCAGGGGAATTCTACCAAACATTTAAGGAAGAGTTAACACCTATTCTCTTGAAGCTGTTCTAAAAAATAGAAATGGAAGGAAAACTTCCAAACTCATTCTTTGAAGCCAGCATTACCTTGATTCCAAAACCAGACAGACACCCCACTAAAAAGGAGAACTATAGACGAATTTCCCTCATGAACATGGATGCAAAAATCCTCAACAAGACATTAGCCAACCGAATCCAACAATACATTAAAAAAATTATTCACCACGACCAACTGGGATTTATACCTGGGATGCAGGGCTTCTTCAACATCTGCAAAACAATTAACGTGATGCATCACATCAATAAAAGAAAGGACAAGAACCATATGATCCTCTCAATAGATGCAGAGGAAGCATTTGACAAAATACAGCATCCTTTCTTAATAAAAAGCCTCAAGAAAGTAGGGATAGAAGGAGCATACCTCGAGATCATAAAAGCCATATATGAAAGACCCAATGCTAATATCATCCTCAATGGGGAAAAAACTAAGAGCTTTCTCCCTAAGATCAGGAACAATACAGGGATGTCCACTCTCACCACTGTTATTCAACATAGTATTGGAAGTCTTAGCCTCTGCAATCAGACAACACAAAGAAATAAAAGACATCCAAATCGGCCAGGAGGAGGCCAAACTTCCACTCTTCGCAGATGACATGATACTTTATACGGAAAACCCAAAAGATTCCACCAAAAAAAGTGCTAGAATTTATTCATGAATTCAGCAAAGTTGTAGGATATAAAATCAACACAGAGAATTCAGTTGCACTCCTATACACCAACAATGAAACGACAGAAAGAGAAATCAAGGAAACGATCCCATTTACAATTGCACCAAAAACCATAAAATACCGAGGAATAAATCTAATCAAATAGGTGAAAAATCGATGAAAAGTATAGAAAAAACGCTGAAAAGCATAGAAAGCTTATGAAAGAAATTGAAGAAGACACCAAAAAATGGAAAAAAATTCCATGCTCCTGGATAGGAAGAACAAATATTGTTAAAATGTCGATACTGCCCAAAGCAACCTACATATTCAATGCAATCTCTATCAAAATAACACCAGCATTCTTCACAGAACTAGAACATATAATCCTAACATTTGTATGGAGCCAGAAAAGACCCCAAATAGCCAAAGCAATCTTGAAAAAGAAAACCGAAGCAGGAGGCATCACAATCCCAGACTTCAAGCTATACTACAAAGCTGTAACCATCAAGACAGTATGGTACTGGCACAAGAACAGACCCTCCAATCAATGGAACAGAATGGAGAACCCAGAAATGGACCCACAAACGTATGGCCAACTAATCTTTGACAAAGCAGGGAAGAATATCCAATGGAAGAAAGACAGTCTCTTCAGCAAGTGGTGCTGGGAAAACTGGACAGCGACATGGAGAAGAATGAACCTGGACCACTTTCTTACACCATACACAAAAATAAACCCAAAATCAACAAAAGACCTAAATGTAAGACAGGAAACCATCAAAATCCTTGAGGAGAAAGCAGGCAAAACCTCTTTGGTCTTGGCCGTAGCAACTTCTTACTCAACACCTCTCCGGAGGCAAGGGAATCAAAAGCAAAAATGAACTACTGGGACCTCATCAAAATAAAATGCTTCTGCACAGCAAAGGAAACAATCAGCAAAACTAAAAGGCAACTGACAGAATGGGAGAAGATATTTGCAAACGACATATCAGATTAAGAGTTAGTATAAAATCTATAAAGAACTTACCAAACTCAACACCCAAAAACCAAATAATCCAGTGAAGAAATAGACAAAAGACATGAATAGACACTTCTCCAAAGAAGACATCCAGACGGCCAACTGACACATGAAAAATGCTCACATCACTCATCATCAGGGAAATACAAATCAAAACCACAATGAGATACTACCTTATACCTGTCAGGATGGCTAACATTAACAACTCAGGCAACAACAGATGTTGGTGAGGATGCGGAGAGAGAGGATCTCTTTTTTGCATTCCTGGTGGGAATGCAAGCTGGTGCGGCCCCTCTGGAAAACAGTATGGAGGTTCCTCAAAAAACTAAAAATAGAACTACCCTATGACCCAGCAATTGCACTACTAGGTATTGATCCAAGTAGTGTGTGCTGTTTCGAAGGGACACATGCACCCCAATGTTTACAGCAGCACTATCAACAATAACCAAAGTATGCAAAGAGCCCAAATATCCACTGATGGACGAATGCATAAAGAAGTTGTGGTATATATATACAATGGAGTATTACTCGGCAATCAAAAAGAATGAAAGCTTGCCATTTGCAACTACATGGATGGAACTAGAGGGTATTATGCTAAGCGAAATCAGTCAAAGAAAAACAAATATCATCTGACTTCACTCATATGAGGACTTTAAGATACAGGACAGACGAACACAAGGGAAGGGAAGCAAAAATAATATAAAAACGGGGGGGGGGGACAAAACATAAGAGACTCTTAAATATGGAGAACAAACAGAGGATTACTGGAGGGGTTGTGGGAGGGGGATGGGCTAAAATGGGTAAGGGGCATTAAGGAATGTACTCCTGAAATCATTGTTGCACTATACGCTAACTAATTTGGATATAAATTTAAATAAATAAATAAATAAATAAATAAATAAATAAATAAATAAATTTTAAAAATTAAAAAAAAAACAAGGAATAAATGTAAACTAGAAGACATGACCTGTGACTATCACAGAGGTTAAGTAAAAACATTAAGGCACACTGAGGATTAATAACCTCTGGGAACCTCAAAGTGGTATCCAAGAGTGACACTAATGACTAGATATTTGATCACATACCTCATTTAAGCTTAGAGTCTGATCAAAAGAGGAGAATTCTTGGCTGCCTGGGTGGCTCAGTTGGTTAAGTGTCCGACTCCTGATTTCAGCTCAGGTCATGATCTCAGGGTCATGGGACCTAGCCCCATGTGGGTCTCTGTGATGAGTGTGGGGCCTGCTTGGGATTCTCTCCCTCTCTCTCTCTCTGCCCCTCTCCCCTGCTCACTCTCTCTCAAAAAAAAAGGGAGGGGGATGGAGGTGAGGATTTTTTAAAAGCAAAACAAAATAAAAATGGGCCCAAATATTGTCACTTAGACCAAATTCTCCAACTAGTGCTCAATATATAATCTAAGTGCAGTTTCAACTTCCCCCAGATATGCAGTCTTAACCAGTCAGTGAGGAATTTGTCAATCCATGCCAAATATGTCTGCTACATGTGCCCTCTCCACCCCACAAACAAAGAGGAGTTCATCTACAAATTAGGATGCTGAGGTCATCAGCATCCTACTTTTCTCCCTAGAAAGCTGCCTAGCCTATAACAATCCTTTTCTTTTGCTGATTACTTTCTTGCCCCCACCCTCCTTCTATAAAAACCTTCCATTTTGTACAACTCCTTAGATGGACTCCTACCTGCTAGATGAGGGGCTGCCTGATTTATGAATCATTTAATAAAGCCAACTGATCTTCCAATTTATTTGGGTGAATTTTGTTACTTAACAAGTATAATTGACAAATAACATTGTAAGGTATTTGAAGTATACAAGGTGATGACTTAATAAGCATATACACTGTAAAATACACACACACACACACACACACACACACACACACACACACACACACCATCAAGGAAATGTGAGCCACCACATCACCTATTTACACTTTGTTGGGTCAGGGACTGGGGCGTGGGGAGTAGAAACATTTAAGTTCTCCTGTCAGCAAATTTCAATTATATAATATAGTCTTATCAACTATAGTCATCGAGTTATATATTAGATCCCTCAGCCCTTATTCACCTTATAACTGAAATTGTGTGCCCTTTTAACAACCTCTTCCTATTTTGCCCACTCCCCACCTATGAGGTTATTTTGAAAGACTCACGTGAAATGATCCCTACTGAACAGAAGTCAAAATAATTCAAAGGTTTCTAATATTTACTTGTAGGATACAAATCTCCCCTGCTCAGGGACACAGTATTAATATAATGAAAAAAACCTAAGAATTTATGAAAAAGACAGTAAGTTATCACATTTTAACACACCAGCTCCTTCCTCTTCAAAAGTTTGATTTCTCTAACCTTCTAATAACATGTTTCTCTTTCTCTTTGTTGCTTCTGTTTTTGAATGTGAGCAAAGAAACCAATTGCACTTATTTCCACTGAATTATGATTTTTAGGAACAACCAAAAGAATTTTTTTTTTCATTTTCAGCTTAAAAAGTCAAGTTATTATATACAAAATATGTTTTTGATTGCTGTATTTAGATGCAAGATACAAGTCTGCGCACTTCTTGGTTCTGTTTGTTTTTGAGTGGGGCATACACTGGTAATCACAGCACTGGACCATTCAACATATTATCAAGACTTCTCACCTAACTTAGCCTGCATCCATCACTCTGGGATATCATTTTTCTCATGGCATCTAATAGCTTCCCCTGGCGACCACTGAATAAATAGTACACACAAAGGGGTCCTATGCCACACCATCTTTTGTATCATGTTCAGCATATTTCCTAAGTGAAAAGTGACAAGACCCAAGTCAAATGATCTAAGCTCTACAAAAGGTCTATCACATATTGGTCATGAGATCTGGGGGAAAAAAGTCACTTAAACCTCTTCAATGGTAAAACTTACCCTACCGCCCTAACAGAGTTAATTATATCAAATAAAAATAAAAGGTGTTCTTACATAGTATTTAAGAAGTGTGTGTGTATATGGTTGGTCAATAGTAATGAAATCACAAATGCAATCAGATCTTCAGCATATGGTTTTCATTCAAGCAAAAATCAAATGGAGTCCTTCCAGGAAAAGAGCTCTCTGGTAAAACAACCATGTGTTGGTAATGTTCACTTTCTTCCTTTCCACAGCTATTGCTCTCAGACTTCTAGGATCACAGGGTATACAAGAGACTCAAAAAACATTTCTTTTTAATCCGAAGAAATATATTTACAGATGTAGAAGCGTCAAAAGCATACCAACTTTCTTTTATATGTTTGAAAACTAAAATCATTTAAATTTGAATAATTACATAAAACATGACATCATATAAACACATCTTAATAGAAGCAAAACCAGGGAGAAGACAAGCAGATCATTTAGGTCAGAGGCTCGCATTCTTCACCAGTGGAGATAGTATCTGCTACACAGCGATTCTCTTGGTCAAGAAAAAGCTCCAAGAAAGTAACTGGGGAATTCTTTTGAACAGAACAGACATACTATTTTCTTTCAGAAACTCCTATTATGTGGCTGGGTTCCCGCCTCCAAACATAAGAAAAGTCATTAAAGTCATTATTTTGCTATAATTTTTAAGCATCTATTTTGAAAGTGAGAAGAGAAAATACTTTTTTTTTTTCTTTTTGAAATTCAAAGAAAACAAGTTTGCATTCTGGTTTTAAGAATCTTGGTGCAGCAGACTCCACAACTCATAAATTATAATGCACTTCTCTGCAGTTTCCTCTTTACATGTAGCTGAATTATAAAAGCAATAAGGGGAAAGCAATTGTGCCACTAATTTTTTTTTTTTTTTTAGAATGAGGACTATATCTATAGATCTCTGCCTTCTTTTCAAACCAATAATCCATCAAGGTCCAGGACAAAGAAGTAAATGGTTCTGCTCAACTCATCATTGAACAAATATGCTAATGTACTTCTCTCTGGGTATGTGTGCCATTATTGCATAGCTTGGGTATCATGTGCAATCTGTATTTTGCTTTGTTCAGAATGCAGATTACCTCTGTTAGAAATAGGCCAGAAATATTATCCCCTGCAAGGTACTAAACCACAGAGCCCAAGAAAGTCTGCATCCTTCCTGAATGACAGTTGCCCTATTGAAAGTTGTACTTTTCTGATAATACAATAACACCTGAACCCAAAATAGCCCAATCTAAAAGCACTTGAATTATTCAGATTGTTCTGCCACCTAAAGTGAATTATCAAAATCCGTAAATAAAATAACAGTGTTACATCTAAGGAGGAATCTCTGTTGTAGAAGTGAACAGACTCAGAAATGTTACCCCAAAACACAGTGTACTCAGAAAGCTCAAGAGGAAGACCTACCGTTCTTGTAAAGTGCTCAACTTAATCGGGGCTCTCAACAAATGTTTGCTGAAGCAAATTAAAATCAATAAACTTCCCTAAAGCTTAAATCACATCAAATAAATCAAAGATTATAAATCATCACCACAATGAAACCCTTCTTTTAATTAGTATTCTCCCATGGTGGAGGCGTTGGTGCTTCTGATAAATGCAGTGGGTTATGGCCAGGTTGGAGGGATGTCCTAAGCTTCGGGGGTGTGTGTATGGGGATGCCACCATGGCCCTGAGCTCCAGGCTGAACTAAGCTTTCATCCTCAATGAGAGGAGCCCTTTCTTCTCAAACAACACTTTTGGGGCTCTTTATTATTTTGTTGCTGCTTTCTTTTTCATGTTTCATATATGTCCACCTCATGCCCCAAAAGGACTTGAAGCATTTCAAGCAGCAGATAATGAAATATACTACAGATATTCTAAAATGTTCCAAGAAAGAGCCTGGAGAATTTCTGTAATAATATTAAAACATGTAAATATTGGAGTTAAAAATTAAAATGGATTTGAAACCATTTAGGAAGTAATGAAATCAAAAGATGCAAATACATATAGAAAGATAAGCTCTGGGGGAGAAAAAAAAAAGACAAACTATGCTGGTACTAAACCCTTGGACGCGTTTTCTACATGATACTTCCTGGGGGAAGGGGACCTTAAGAAGCAGAATACATAAGGTCTTCAATTCATTCATGAATTCAACTGTTTACTGAAAGCACCCACTCTGTGCACTACAATGTTAAGAAATACTCTTCAAATAGCTGTTTCTTAACTTGGCCTCTGATCAAAGTCATGAACATAACTTTAACTGTTCTCAATAAGTCAAACTCAAAAAAAACTTTTAAAAAGTACTCAACAAATACATTCTATCAGAAAACTAAGGTTGTAGCTAAGATATGTTGTATTCTGGTGATATGATTTGGCCCCAGCAATAGAGTTCAGAGAGTATTCAGTTTTTATGGAATAGTTAGTGTGTCTTTTGAACTGAAATGTTTCTCCAAATACTGTTTTAAACATGCTTCAGCAGGAGGCTGCCCATGCAAGCCTGAGCTCCCTGCTGAGTGCTGCAGGAGGTGGGAGTCTACATTTTTTAATTGATGCCAGACAAGCAGAATAGACATTTTATTTTGACACTTAGGAATATAACGTTCATCCTTATTTCAATGGAAACAAACCCACCTCAATATAGGCAGATACAGAGGTGTCTATGAAAAGGACGAATATTTTTCTTAAAAATGAATATATTTTCAGCTGTTCAAACTATTCTTACATAGTACATAATACAGATGCTTTTAAGCAAAAAAAAAAAAATTGTTAAGGATGCTATTAGCTAATACTGTTCCATATTGGTGTGCTCCTTAAGATGACAAATTTATTTTTTTAACCTTTTATTTATTTTTGAGACACAGAAAGAGACAGACTACAAGTGGGGAGAGGCAGAGAGAGAGAGGGAGACAGGTAATCTGAAGCAGGCTCCAGACTCTGAGTTGTCAGCACAGAGCCCGACATAGGGCCTGAACTCAGCAACTGTGAGATCATGATGTGAGCAGAAGTTGGGCACATAACCAACTGAGCCACCCAGGTACCCCTAAGATGACAAGTTTAAAGTAGCACTGCATGTTGAGGCTCCCCCCCCAAAATGAGCTAGCTGTAACAGGGGTCTCAGGTCTGTGCTCAGTGGTTTTGTGCAACAGCATGGAACCTGAAAGTATAGTTGCATGTGTCTTCTCATCAAATGTGGAAGAGTGCCTGGAAATCTGTAGAGGATGACAGTAACAATGTACACCATACAAAAATAAACAGCTATCCCTGCCCCCCCCCCCAAAAAAAGGCTCATGTCTAAGACACACTGAAAACCTGGATCTTCCCATTAGCTTTTTCCCCACGGAGCACAACTTTGACAACTGTACATGACACTGATTTTGACAAATGCCCATCACATTCCAACAGTGCCTTGGCTATGTGAAATCACTCCTGTCTAACCAAGAGTGTAAAAATAGTGCTCCCCACTAACTCTTTCCCAAGCCCCTCAGCACCACCTCATGTAAACACCACCTGCCTTCCTCATCCAGACAGCACTACTGCCCATCTTCTCAGAAAGAAGAAGCCAGAGCCAACTCACAGCTTGTGTCAGAAGATGGATGTGAGAAGCCACACGTCTTTACCCACCCCCAGAATAGATGTACTTGAAGCGTGGCATCTGGCAGATCTAATCATGTGAAGCAAATCTGCAGGAGTGCTCCAAATAGGATGCCAGAAAGCTTATTTCCCTCATAGCCTGTTACAATAAATGGAGAGAGGTATGCACAGAGGGAAAGATACCAATTACTCAAGCTGGAGTGTGCCCAACTCACAACAACTAACACACCCTAGATGTGTAAATCATCACCCTCAATATTTTAATGATTTCGGTAATTGAGAATCGTCTTTCCTTCACCCATTTCACCTCCAAAATAGCACTCCCTACAATCCAGTCTCCATTAGCAATCTGCTGAGACATTAATTGGATATTGACCCAAAGAAATGTCTGCTACCTGCAGCATCACTACAAGTCTCAATTGAAAACCAGCTTGGAATGTGAGAGGCGGCTAGTAAAGAATCCCATCTCACCACTTTGATTATATTTTAACTGCTAGTACCTGGAAGCCAAAGGATTCTATTTTAAAATAATGATTAAAAAATTTCAAGACAACTGCAGTATAATGAAAAAGCCCTGGCTTAGTAGTCAGGAGTCCCAGCTTTCTATTACTGCTCTGTTCTTCCAAGCTCTGTGACTATGACTCTAGACCATTTGTTCATTTACTCTTTTATTCAACTATTTATTAAGTGTCTACTCTAAGCTAAGCACTGTGCCAGTTTCCATCAGCCTCTGATTTTTCATCTGTTTAAAGGCAATATTTATATCTATTCTAACCACAGGGTTGCAATGATAATTAAGTAGACATGTTTATGTGGTAGTTTTTAGGAAACAATAAAGCACTATGCAATTATGAAGTGACCATTATTAAAAACATTCTTATTTGCTTGAATCTGTGTCTGACCACCACCTCAAGGGGTGTATATGTATATGAACAGAAGCTGTGTATACATGGTATGTAAATTATGCACAGTGATATACGTATCATAATACATGTGAGCCATAACAAAGCAGATATAATTTGTAGAACAGGAAAAAGAGAGGCAGAATATTTAGGTGAAGGAAAGAGCAAACTTTTTTTAGATTCTGATGAAATAACTATAAATGGGGCCAAAAGAAATTTACAGTTTAAACACACTACATGGAGAAAGACACATCAAACACGGTGCTTTATGCTGTATTCTGGAACCAGATTGTTGGCTTACTATTAGCTCTACTACTTATAGCTGTTGCCTAGGAAAAGTTGCTTAATCTTTGTGCCTCGGTTTCCTCATCTATAAAATGTGGTCAATTATAGTATCCACCTTCTAGAAGAGCTGGTAGGATTAAATGGGCTAAAGTATTAAAGTATATGTTGTACAGCACGTTTTAAGTCCACCTAAAGATGAGATGTTTATCCTGATGGGACTTTGCCATCTTTTATTTTTAAGGGGGTGTTATCAGAAGTAATGATGCTTAAAAATCAATGAATTTAACTATGGGCACATATTTAGGTTTTTATGTAATTTCTCCATTCAAATATCTACAAAATCTTCATGTTCCTACCATATGGAGTTTAAGGTTATTCACTGGCTTTCAAAGCTCTGTATTATCCATGATCCAAACATTTCTCACAAATTCTAACATGAATTCTACAGTTCAATGACATCAACTTCTCCTTCTATTGGCTCTTTGCCATTAACATAAATAAAAATTGTATCCTCCATCTTAAAAAACAAACCTCTGTTGATCTTCTTTATTTTCTTTGTTCCCTTTTACAACAAAACTTCTTGAAAGAATTATTTATACTTGCTGTCTGGATTTCCTGTAGCATTCTCTCTTGAACCTATTCTAATTTGGTTTTATTCCCTGCTCTTCTCCCTAGAACAGCTCTTGTCAATGTCGCTAATAACCTAAACATTGTAAAACCCAGCTGTCATTTTTCTCAGGGATTCTCTTTCTCATCTACTTGTCAAAAGTTGATTTTACTGGTCACCTCCTGTTTTTTGAAACACTTCCTTCATTTTGGCCTCCAGAAGACTGTTCTTTCAATTCTTCTCCATCACCTTTCAGTCTTTGCTGGTTCCTTCTCACCTCTCTGACCTCTAAGCATTCATACAACCCAGGACTCCATCTTCAGACCTTCAGAGGGACACTAACTCCCTCATTCCTATCAACCAGTCATATGGCTTTAAAAAATTATCTAAGTGTAGATTTCTCTCAAATTTATATTTTCAGGTCCTTCCTATTCTCTGAAGTCCAGACACACATCCAACCTCTATTAGTTCATTCCATTTGTAAAACTAAAACCTCTCAAAGTTAGTATGTCCTGAACTCCCATATGTTGTTCCCATATGTTATTCCCTTATGTTATTCCCATATTTTCATATGTTATTCCTCCCATAGTTGCTAATATTCCCATCTCCCTAATCTTTGTAAATGAAGACTCCATTCAGAAGAAATCTTCCTTGATTACTCTGTCTCACACTCTACATTCAATTTATCGGCAAATCCTTTCAACTCCTTTCTGGAAATATATACAATATCCAACCAGCTCTCACAGCTTCCACTGCTACCCAGCCCAAAGGCCTCTTTGCCTCTCAATCTGCACTTCTTATAGGAGCCTCCACACTTTTGCTCTTGTATTCCTATAGTCTGTTCCTACCCAGAAGCGAGAGTGATCCCTTAACGTAAGTCAAACTGTCACAGCTCCCCTCAAAATACCTCACTGCTTTCCCATTTCATGCACTTAAACCAAGTATCTTCACCACAGCCTCCTGTGATGCCTTCACCAAAGCCCTGTAGGACTTGGCTTTCTCTGACCTCAACCATCCCACCTCACCACCTTCTCAACCACCTTTTTCTGCTTCACCCACACTGCTCTTCCTTTTCTTCCAACACACATCCCTTCACAAGAATATAAGCTCCATGAAAATGGCAACTTGGGTGTTTTATAAACTGATGTGCCCCTAAACTACAACAATTCATATATTCATTGAAGAGACTCAATGATGAATCTATATAGATTATATATATATATATATATTATAATATATATATTATATATATATTGTTCCATAAATAGTAGCTCCTCCACATTGAATGCCAAGCCCCACGCCTACCCTATGTGAAACCTTCACAAAAACTTATTATCCCTGTTACATAGATAAGGAAGCTGAATCATGGGAAGGTTGTATTTCATATCCCAGATCACACAGCTGGAAAGTGGTGGCACTGAGGTTTCAACTCTGTGGTCTTTTCACTAGGCTCCTCTACATACTAAATATTGCACAATTATTTCTATTCTTTAAACTGGTAGTCTTATGTATCTGGAATGCCCTCTTCCAACTCCAAATCTCCCATATATTACAAATCAATACTTCTCTTCATAATTTCCATTCATTCATATGAACCATTCCAATTTATATCAGTGTCTCCATTTTCAGGATTAAAGCACTTAAAGTTTGTGAAGTACTACAGTGCTCTCAAATATGCAAGCCTTTCTATAATTTTCTAAATTGTAGGTCTGTGTTAGTCTTTATCTGTCCAAACAAATACAATTCAGGTCTTTAGTTTGGAACCTACTTTGTTAAAATGTCTTTCCACCTCATACATTGGTCATTGTGTGTGTTTCATTCTTTTTTTCTTTCTTTTTGGGAACTGTTTTGTTTGTTTGTTTGTTTGTTTGTTTGTTTCTTTTGGTGATTGTTTCTAACAAGTGTTAAATGATGAATTAACCTGAATATACACACAATATGTAAAAGAATACAAGTTATCTGTCAGAAGCGACACAATTCATTGTTGCTATTCAAATATTCCTATCATTGAACATAAGGGCACAGAGAGTAGATGCCCATTTGCTCACTCTAATGAAACTCTCATAGATCAGTATTTTCCTTTGTTATCTTGTTTTTTTTTTAAGTTTATTTATTTTGAGAGAGTGAAAACATGAGCGGGGAAGGGGAAGAGAGAGAGTGGGGGACAGAGGATCCGAAGCAGGCTCTGCTGACAGCTTTGAGCCTGGTATGGGGCTTGAACTCACGAACCATGAGACCATGACCAAAGTTAGATGCTTAACCAACTGAGCCACACAGGCACCCCTTTTGCCGTCTTGTTAACCCTCAGTTTCCCCATTTGTAAACTGAGGACATTCTGCAACTGGTCACTGTTAGATACAGATACTGAAATAGATTGTAACTAATTTTCTAACACAGACACTAAAGTGTGTGTGTTAACAGGATGTTTATTTGCCTCTTGAGTCTTTCCATTCTGTTCACTATTTACACTGAAGGCAGTGAGAGATTCACCTTTATTTTTTAATTTTTATTTATTTTCAGAGAGAGAGAGAGCATATATGGGAGAGGGGCAGAGAGAAGAGAGAAAGAATCCCAAGTAGGCTTTGGGCTGACAGTCTCAAACACTCGCAGGGCTTGAACCCATGAACCGTGAGATCATGACCTGAGCCAAAATCAAGAGTCATACACAACTGACTGAGCCATGCAGGCAGCCCTCATTTTCTTAAACACCACTTCCCTCGCATCACTCCCTCCCCTATGATACCCTGCACAAACAGCTCTCTACTACCTAGAGTGGAGTTTCGACTTCTTAGTGTGATACTGAACACTTCCTACAACCAGACCCCACTCTCTACAGGCTGACAGCCCACAATTTTGTAACAAACACTTCAGGCCAAAAAGCTGGAGTCCCCTCTGTGCTCTGTGCCCTTGCCCAGGTAAGTTTACCTGCACCGCGCACCCTCCCCCTCTCTCTCTCTCTAAGGTCAACATTCTCACCATTTTTCAGTCTGTACACCTCCACTGTGGAGAAAGTCACCAAAGTGGCACTCTATCAGCAGCACAATCTCAAACAGACAAAGCTGTCTGTGCCTGCTTTTTCCTCTTTCCTCTGATTACAATGGGAAAAATGCCACTATTTTTTTTTTGGGGGGGACAGAGAGAGACAGAGCATGAACGGGGGAGGGTCAGAGAGAGAGGGAGACACAGAATCGGAAACAGGCTCCAGGCTCTGAGCCATCAGCCCAGAGCCTGACGCGGGGCTCGAACTCACGGACCGCGAGATCGTGACCTGGCTGAAGTCGGACGCTTAACCGACTGCGCCACCCAGGCGCCCCAAAATGCCACTATTTTTATTAAAGACCAATGTCTCCAGTCACGCTCAGGATCCCATCTTGCCTTCTCCAGACCTCTCTCCCACAACTTCAGTCTCCCAGTCTCTCACCTTCTCCTGAGTAATTCTACCAATCAAATATGTTTCAATACATCCCAACTGGAGGGGAGTAAAACACCTCACCTAATTCACTTATCACTCCGCTTGCTTCTCTGCTCCTCCTCCAAGTCTCCACACACTTCCTCTATCTTTTCATGCACATCCCATTTCAGTCCAGTCTAAGTGAATTTCCATCCATCTTTTCATCAGTATTGTTCTGGCTAAAGTCACCGATAAACTTGATCTTGTCAAACTTAATGCATTCTCCTTTGTCCCCATCTTTTTTGACATCCTCCTCCGTTTCCATACATTACACACCCAGCTTTCTCTCTATTTGCCTAGAGATTTTTCTCAGTCTCCCTGTCTCCTTCTCCATCTCTTACTTCTACATATGGTTAGGGCTTGGGCCTGGGCCAGCTCTTTCTCTAGGTTCTACATTGTATGTTGAACATACTCACTTCTCTGCATCTCCATTGAAATGAGCCCTTTCCAGGCCATCATCCTTGCTAGCCTAGTCTACCGTAATAGCCTCCTACCTGGTCTCTGCCTCATGTCTTTTGCATGAGCCACACAAGAGTGACCACATTAAACATTAATCAGTTCACTTCACTGTCCTGTGAAACACCCTCACAGGCTTCCCAAACACCGAGAACAAAATTGAACCTCATATAATGATCTCCAAGGCCTGCATCATGTTACCTTCCCCTGTCTCCACCCTACATGGACTTGAATAATCTCCATCCCTGTGTTCACTATGCTACAGCCACAATGGTCTCCCTTCAGTTCTGCAAATAAGCTAAGTTTTCCCATATTAGAGACTTTACACACACTGTTCCCTCCTGAGAAAACACCCTTCTCCCACCTTCATATCACTAGTTCCTTCAAGTTCAGCATAAATGTCACCAGCCTAGGGAGATTTTTCTCATGAACTCGCAATTCAGAGTGTCTCTTCCATTGTCAGTTTTCTCTATTTGTGTCCTATGCTCTCATCATAAAATTTATCACAGTAATTATTCTATGTGTTTTTTAGGCTTGTTTTGTTTCTATCTCTTCTACTAGAATATAGACTGGACCAGGTCTGCCTCTTTTAACATCATGCCCCCCTCGCCCCATACCCAGAATAGTGCCTGGCTCACAGTAAGTACTCAGGAAATATATGTTGAATATCAATAAATATGTCCAAGATTTAAGATTACATGTAATTATATATTATATGATTCTATCTATCTGAAATATCCAGAATGGGTATGTCAGTAGAAACAGAAAGTAGATGAGTAGTTGCTTAGGGCTTCAGGTAGATGAGAGGAAAAGAGGGTGGATGTTAAGAAGTGTGGGATTTCTTCTGGGGTGATAAAAATGCACTAAGCTGGATTGTGGTGATGACTGTACAACTCTTCAAATATACAAAAATCATTAAACTGTACATGTGAAATGGGTGAAGTTTACAGTATATGAACCATGTCCCAATACAGAAAAAAAAGAACATTTGATTAATCCATGGGTTGATTGATTTTTTAATTTCATAGATAACAGATGTACACTCGCCTATATTTTGTTTCATTTTATGGTACTAAAAGTAAATGAATATGGACTAATGTTAATAAGGCAGTCAACAAGGAAAGAAGTACTTCTTCAATACATACTGCAAACCATGAAGGTACTGGAAGTGACCAAAAAGAAAAATGCCTCAACTCTTCCCTTAAGAAGTTTGAAGAACCCATTTAATCCATATTAAGATGATGAAGAGGTGAACAGTGAAGGTCACTGTATCAGAAACCTCTCATGATTCATCTACTATGCTCCACCATCCTTTTTTACCCCAGCTGGCATTTCAGCAACCAGCTGTGTGCAGGTTTAACTAAACAACCCCTCACTCCTACTTTCTACCGAGACTTACACTGCAGCCTTGTGGGACATTACAGAACCACTCAGCCATTCCAACATATGTGCAAACCTGGAGGAGGTGGGCACTGGCAACAGGTACAACCCTCAACCACATCAGAGCTAATCCATAAATACTCCACTCTTCTGTGTCTCAGGTGTAATTATACCACTCCTCTAAGTCTGCACAGTGGGACTGAGTCATAGCTGCCCATAGCAGTAAACAGCTCAAAAATGTACCTTGAACAGGCTATTACTCCTTCCCTCTCTTTCTTCCAAATGCTCCACTTCTGTGTCCTGGGATCACTTCCCCAAATAAACTACCTATTGAAAGCCTTGTCTCAGTATCTATTTGGATCTCTGTTTCAGGCAATCTTCAAAGTCTATTTCTCTATTCTCATTGTCTTACCAAGAGGACCTAAATATTCTGAATTCATACCATGGCATAATGTCAATCAGATAGGACAACCATAAATCATGCTTATAGGACTACACATTTGCCAAAATAATTCATTCAACAATTCACTCATTCTCACACCAAATATCCATTTCCACTATAAATCAGGTTTTCTTCTAGGTTCTGAAAATACAGCAGTGGACATAACAAAATCCACATTCTCTAGAGGTTTTATTCTAGTAGCAAGAAACAACCAACAAGTAAATATATAATATGGTAGATAGTGATAAGCTTTATAAAAAAGGGGGGGCGGTTGTTTTTGTTTCTTTTTTAGAGGCTGTGACCAGAGAAGGAATCTCTGGAAAAGTGTATATGAGCAGAAACCTGAATGATTATTGGGAGGAAATCCTCCCAGGTTAAGGGAACAGTAACGACAAAGACCTGCAGTTAGAAATGAATTTGTTATGTTCAAGGAAGACCAAGAAGGCAATACAGCTGGAATTGAAGTATGCAGGAGAAGGACAGGAAAGGAGGCAGGGTGGCTCTTGAAGGCCAAGGGACAGAAGTTAAATTTTATTCTGAAAGCATTTCTCCAGTGGACAACTGTAAAAAGGGGAATGGTGTGATTGCATTTACATTTCTATAAGATTATGCAAGCTGCTGGGTGGTGACACTATGGGAGGCAGAGGTGGAAGCAGGGGCCCACTCAGAAAGCTTTAACAGTGCTCCAGGGGGGGATGTGAGAGCAGATCACCATGGAGGGAGGGAGAAAGCATTCAAATGACTTAAGCATCTAAAAAAAGGGGGGGAGGGGTGCTTCAGTGGCTCAGATGGTCCAACTCTTTTTTTTTTTAAGAGAGAGAGACAGAGAGTCAGAAAGAGAGGGAGACAGAATCCAAAGCAGGCTCCAGACTCTGAGCTGTCAGCACAGAGCCCAACACAGGGCTCAAGCTCATGAACCATGAGATCATGACCTGAGCCGAAGTGAGCCGCTTACCCTACTGAGCCACCCAGGCGCCCCAAGCATTCATCTCTTGATTTCTGCTCAGATCATGATTTCACAATTCTTGAGATCAAGCCCTACGGCGGGCTCTGCTCTGCCCTGACAGCACAGAGCCTGCTTGGCATTTTGTCTCTCCCTCTCTCTGCCCCTCCCCTGCTTGCATGCACACATGTATGCACTCTCTCTCAAAATAAATAAATAAATGTTAAAATTAAATAAAAGTAAAGACGTTTGTTCTGCTCAAGCATTGTTTTTCTTGCAAATGAATATTCTGACAGAAAGCTATTCATGTTTAACCAAAAATTTTAAATTAATTCTTAATAAAAGTATAAAGCTGATCTGGAATATTACATAGTGTTCATATTGGTTACAAAGCAAAGCAAAATTTGATTTTTAAGCACGTCTTTTAAGGAGAAAACTTAGATCAACCCCATTGTCACAATCTACAGGAAATCACAGTTAGGTGTAAATTATCCATGTCAGAAGGGAAAAGAAAATCTTAGGTTCACTGTGCTAAAGATTAAAAAATTAAAAGGAATTTAACGGATAAAATAGCACAAGTACAAGAGGAGTGACAATTTCCCTTAGAAGCATAATTGCCCATTCCTGTCACTCAGAATATCAGTATGAGGGGAAATCTAGGTTTCAAAGGACATGATAAGATTTCAGATCTATAAATTTCTTAATAAATGTAATTTAGCATAACATTTTAAAGATATTTCCAGAAAACTTCATTTAAAAACACACCTTTTGCTTGTTCATTTACTTCATCTGCCTTTCTTCCTCACATCTCTAAAAAGACAGCACTCTAAAAGGTACAAACTTAATGAGTAAGTCCTGAGGATATAATGTGAAGCATGGTGACTATAGTTAACCATACTGTATGGCATATTTGAAAATTGCAAAGAGTAAATCTTACAAGTTTTTATCATAAGAAAAAAAAAATTTGTAATTAAGTGTGGTGATGGAGATTACCTAGACCTACTATAGTGATCATTTTGGAATACATAATCAATTATGTTGTACACCTGCAACTAACACAATGCTATATGTCAATTATACCTCAGTCATAAAAAAGATTGAATCTAGATATAAAGATGCAAACAGTACTTTTTATGACACAGATAGGTATTTTTTTTCCTCTTAAAAACTTCATATATTAACGGCCAACACTTACATAGTACTTAGTACATACAAAACACTGTTCTAAGTGTTTTACATGTATAAAAGCATTTAATCCTCACAGCTACATTAGGCATGTACTATTATTTGCCCCATTACATAAATAGCTCCCAAGAAGTTAAATATCTGGACCAAGTCCTCACAGCTGGAAGCCAGAATTCAAACCCCAGCAGTCTGGCTCTGTCCTCTTAACCACTACACATACTAGCTCCTATTGTATTGTGCAGATGGTACCTTAGTTTAGAAAAAAACAAAATCAGAACCAGCACCTAAAGGATGTAATTGAAGAAAAATGAGGAAAGGGCTGGGAATAAGCATCTGTCCTCAATAGCTAATTCTACTGCCACCAGGGAAGATGCAAATGATGTTCTCTAATCCTCATCTCATCTACAACTGTGAGAGATTCACCTCCCATATCATAGGCTGATTCTCATATCCTGAAAAATTTCTCCTACTTGTAGCACTCAAGTACTAACCTGTTCTGTAATAATACCAGAGCATCATGTCAAAGAAGCCGGCTTTTACTGAGCTGCATGAACAAAATCTAGTTTCAAATATTATACTTCCTTACTTCTTCTAGAGATCTTATTGAAGACTGAAAAAGATCCTTGCCATAAGAGGATCTTAATAGGAAAGGAACCAATTCCATTTAATTCCAGGGGATTTTGTCCTCCAACTTAACTGAATGACAAATTCAAATTACTATTGAACTAAAGCTAGTCCCCTTCTTCAAAAGTGACCTCAGGACTCTCATCTCAAGAACCTTCCCAGATATTCCCAATTTATCAATAGCCTCAATAGCTGAATTTGTTGTAAATAATGGCTGTCATTTTGTAGTACCCAAATTTAACCTCATAAAATCCACCAAGAAGACTCATCAAATTTAGTATCTGAATTTGCTAAAGAAGATAAAGGATACAGAGCTTAAATGTCTTGGTAGGATCACATAAGTAGGTGAAGTATGGAGGTGATATGTGGATGTAGCTCCATGAAAGTGAAGATCAGACCATTCAATCATCCATTAAAGGTAAATCATTCAACAGGCCATTCATGTGGCAAGTTCCATGCTAATTGATAGAATTCCATAGAGAATGCCGTGAAATTCTCAAGCAAGTTATTTAAACACCTTGTACCTGTTTCCTTATCTATAGTGAGGCTAATACTAACATCTATATCCCAGAACTATTGAGATGATTAAATGAACTAATGTATGTCAACATTTAGCACAGTCCCTGGAACAAAGGATTTTAATAAATACAAAGAAAAATTTTGCAAATGTAGCTATCTAACAAGTGAGTTCTGTTCACCAGAAAGGCAGAGAGGTGGCCTGGGGGACATATCTCAGAAATGATGGGAAAAGACTTTCCCAAACCTGTGAGATTATGGAAAGAGATAGGATCTTGGCCAACATAAATAGTTCTTACACCTATTTTCTTTTATTATTTTACTTTATTTTAGAGAGTGAGCAAGCTAGGGAGGGGCAGAGAAAGCAGGAGAGAAAGAATCTTAAGCAGGCTCCACAGTCAGCATGGAACCAGATGCCTGGGCTCCATCTCACAACCCTGAGATCATGACCTGAGCTGAAATCATCAGTCAGACTCTTAACCAACTGAGCCAACCAGGCACCCCTACATCTATATTCCAATAGAGGAGATATTTCCCAGAAATTTTCATATATTTATAAAGAAAAAATCTTATAAACAAAAAAATAATATTTTTTAGAGATACCAAAATAAATTTGATCAAATGTTTGGATGAGCCAAATTATTTATTTTTCCACTAAGATTACTGTTATTTCCTACTGCTTATACTTTTTCTTTTTTTATTTTTGAGAGAGAGAGAGAGATGGAGGGAGAGAGAGAGCATGAGCAGGGGAGAGGAGCAGAGGGAGGGAGGGTGGGGGAGAGAGAGAGAGGGAGAGAGAGAGGGAGAGGGAGAGGGAGAGGGAGAGGGAGAGGGAGAGGGAGAGAGGGAAAATCTTAAGCAGGCTCCACACTCAGCACACAGCCCAACATGGGGCTCGATCCCATGATCCAGGGATCATGGCCTGAGCTGAAATCAAGAGTTGATGCTCAACCAACTGAGGCACCCAGGCACTCCTAGCTTGTACTTTTTAAAAAGAAAACCAAAATTATGAACCGAAACAAAGTCACAATTAATGGATAAATATAGCTGTTACTAGTTTAATCCTGTAATTCATTATCTTATTATAAACTATGTTATCCTTTGGTTTCTTCACAGGTATTACCTATCCAACTACATTAGGGGAAACTCAAAGACAGAAAGTACATCATACATTGCTTTTTCATTCCATGCACCATTTACTATAATTTCCTATATATAGAAGGTCAATACCTCAATAAGGCCATGGTAGTTCTGAACTAGATTCTATAACAAGTGTTGGCAAGAATGTGGAGTACATGGAAATCGCATCCATTATAGGAGGGAGTTAAAATTGGTACAATCACTTTATCAAAACGTTTGGTAGTATTTACAAAACTGAATATACACATTCCCTACACATACAGCAACTCCACTGTTGGTACATATTCAGCAGATATGCATAAATATGTGTACTCAAAAAAGTGTACAAAGATGTTCAAAGCAGTAAAACATGGAATATCCCCAAAATGAAACAATCTAAATGTTCTTTCAATACAGAATAAATTAAGATATATTCACATCATGGAATGCTGCACGGCAGTGAAAATAAACTACCCCCTCTGATGATAAAAATGGTGACTCTCGGGGCTCCTGAGCGGCTCAGTTGGTTGAGTGATCAACTTCAGCTCAGGTCATGATCTCACGGCTCATGAGTTCAAGCCCCACGTCTGGCTCTGTGCTGACAGCTCAGAGCCTGGAGCCTGCTTCAGATTCTGTGTCTTTCTCTCTCTACCCCTCCTCCACTCATGCTCTGTCTCTGTCTCAAAAATAAACAAATATTAATTTTTTTTAATGGTGACTCTCACAAGCATCATGTGAAACAAAGGAAACCACCCCCAAATAGATTCATACTCTATGATTCAATTTATATAAAGGACAAAATCAGGAAGAATGAATCTATAATAACAGAAGTCAGAAATAGTGATTACCTTTGGGGGAAGGACACAGGAGGGACCTCTGAAGTACTTGATCTTTCAGGATTCCAACACCCAATTTTAATGTGGGGAGGAGAAGTTTTCCCCACCACACACGACACCTCGCAATTCTCAGACACCAGCAAGGTATAAGAATTCAACTCAATCTTGATACTGCCCACCCAGAGACAGCCTCACATTCCACAGGTTAGGGGTTCAGCCTTAAAACACTGCCCTCCATCCTCCATTTCAGATGCCATTCATAAATCTCAGTCCTGGTTAACTATGCTTCTGACTGGCTGGCTATGAATTGGAGGTTGCAGTGATCTTTTTAGGTTTGGTTAGTTTGCTAAACGGACTCACAGAACTCAGGGACATTTACTTACATTTGCCAGCTAATTAAAGGATATGATCAAGGATACAAATCAACAGCCAGATGAAGAGTACATTGGATGAGATCCTGAACAAAGGAGCTTCTGTCCTCATGGAAGTTGGGGCCTAGTCCAGTGGCACAAAGAAGTGCTTTGATTCCCTAAGCATGGAAAGTCTTGAAGAAGAAAAAAGAAGAAGAAAGAAAAAGAAGAAGAGGAAGACCAAAAAGCTAGTTTCTTGGGTTTTTTACAGAGGCTTCATTACATAGCCATGACTGACATGGCCATAAATCACTGGCCATTGTTTTTATTCAACCTCCAGCCCCTATCCCCTACCCTGAGGTCAGAAGTTGGAACTAAAAGTTCCAAACTCTCAAATCACACGGTCTGTCCTCCTGACAACAAGCTCCTGCCCTTGAGCGGGGTCTAAAAGTCATCTTCATTAATAATAAGACACCCATTTCACGTTTATGGCTCTGAAGTTTTTTTTTTTAATTGTGGATGAAGACCATATATATCTAAGAAATATATTTTGGTCATCTGAATGATGACTTATAAATCATATCACAACTGATAAAAAGTGTTTATGTAAATTTAAATCCTCAGAATGAACATCATTGTACTCCACTGCTCTGCTCCCTCTTCCCAATGATATCCCTACAATTCATAAATATTCTACAGAAAGTATAAAAGGCAGGGGAAAGAACATCACAGCATTTACACTGGCCTATACAACCTTTGAGATTCTGTTGCTTCCTCCAACTAGCTTTGAAAGATTGCTAAACTTCTCCCTGCTCCCTCATCTGGGAAATAAATGTACTGGACTTTTGTATACCCTAGGCAGCACAATATATAGTGATCCATATTGTATGTAAAAAGTAAAACAAAAACACATATGATTACAACAAATTAAAAACTATGCAAATATCAAAACACACTATAGAGAGATATAATTAGCTGTCCATGAGTGATGATGTTTAAAAGAGGTTTTAATATGAATAAAACTTGGAATCAAAAGATCTCCTAGTGATATAAACAGAATAGTGGTACCAGAAAAATAGAGCCAGATGGTTTTATCACCACCCCCGAGTACTCTCAACCCTCCAACCTCTCCCTCTTCTGTAAAACCCCATATTAATTGACCCCTTTGTCCAGACCATGGAAAAAATCTTCAGAGACTGGTGATGATATGGTGGGGCAGGTCACTGTAATTGTCTGGCAATGGCTTATGTTTCACTGCATTTTTCATGGACCACAGACTATAGTACTTTTTACATTGCAGGTATTCAGTAAATATTTGTAGATTTGATTCCTTGGGATAAAAAAGAAAAAACAGGAGCAGGAATTTTCTGTGAGGCATATACTTCTATCATAAAAGACAGGTCTTGGTTTCTCTTTTCAATGGGAAAGTAGCCCACTTACAGCCTTCACCCTCTCTCCCTTACAGAAATCCTGGCTCCTCCATGACATGAGCACCCCACTCCCCTCACAGCTCAAATGCTGGTTTCTCTCACAGAGAGCCGACAACTCAATTGAGCCTACAAGTGAGGTAGATGTCCTCCTTTCTCCTCATTGCAGCCTCCCTCTCTGGTGATGTTTTCATTGTACCAAGTCACATCCTGCTCTTTACACCCCCACTACTCTCCTCTATAAAATTTCCCAGCTTGGAATCTCATCAGATATAATCACTGTTGGTGCCATCCACTGATACTGGAGTCATTCCCACTCACTGCTTGACAATATTAACTCCTAGTTCACTACGACTTTCCTACAACACAACTCCTATCTTAATATTTGGCTATTTCAATTCATACATAGAAAGGCCTTCAACATCCTGGCCTCTTCCCAAATTTCTCTCTTCCAATAATCATGTCCTATACCCTGCCCTAGCCACTCACTCCTAAGACCCATTCTTCACCTTTTTATTACCTACAAACTCTCCAAAATTTCAAGCCTCCCACTTCCTGGCCACTTTCTGTCTTCAAGTGCATTGCTTCTAGTACCTCAGTTCACTCCAGCTTAAATCTCCTGGGAACTTGCAGAGCACTGATCCCACTAATTTTCACTGTCCTCCACCCATCTGACATCTCTCCACCCTCTGTACTCAAAACTCCATGGTAAATCATTACAATCACTTCCTCACATACATCCTTGATTCCATTTCCCTCTCACCACATCATCTTTCACCTGGGTTATCATATTAGTCTCCTAACAGTTCCCCCAGCTTATCCACCGTCAGTCTATTCTTAATAAAGCAGCCAGTAGCAGCCTTTAAAAAAAGGTCAATCGAATTATGCCATTCCTCTATTCACTACTCTCAAGTGGTTTCCATCTCATTCACAGTAAAATCCAAGTCCAAGCAATGGCTTATAAGCCCAGCTGTGACCTGTGCCCTTACCTCTGACTCCCCCTCCTACTCTTCTTCTGTTCCCTCACTGTAGGCCAGCTACTGGAACCCTCACTGCTCCTCAAATCTGTCTGACATGCCCCTCCCTCTGGGCCTCTGCATGGGCTAATTCCTCTGCCTACAAAGCTCTTAAACTAAATCTATTCACATGACTTCCTCCTTTGCCTTCTTTCAGTTTTGCTCAAATCTCAGCCTGTGAATGAGGCTTACCCTGAAACCTTATTTAAAACTGAAACCTCCCCCAGCCTAGTACTCCCACTTTTCCATACCCTATTCTATTTTTCTTTTTACCATTGTACTTTTAACTGTCTACTATAGTATATAATCTGTTTATGTATTATACCCATCATCTTTCTCTTGCCCAGCCCCATTACTAGAATTTAAACTCCATGAGAGTCAAAAGTTTTGATCCGTCTTATTCACTTATACCCACCAAGTACCTACAGCAATGCCTACTACATAGTATATATACCATTTATACCAAATAAATGTTTAAATAAAAAACACAAATATGCCTCTATGTGTTACTTGCTGGATTTCAACAGAACCAGAACTAGACTGCAGTATAAACTTGCAGATTCCTCATTTGCTATCTTTCTGCAGGAAGTGGATTCAAAAAATAAATAAAAATCTCCTAATTGACCATATGCTATAGTCCAAAAGTTGATTTCTACATTTTCCCCCCATAGGTAAGAAATGTTCTAATTGGAGATCCAGAAGTCAGTCTACAAAAGCATATTTAATTTACAAGTTTACTTAAAATACTGCATATTATAAATGGGTAACAGTGAATTCAACCATTTCAATATCAATTAACAAGCAGAAATGCAAAACGCAAAGTAACTTTGGGAGTTTATGCATCTATTACCCTGATTGTGGTAATGGTATCGTGGGTACCTGCATCTGTCCAAACTCATCAAACTGAATACAGTAAATATGTGCAGTTTCTTATATACCAATTATACCTCAATAAAGCTCTTTTGAAAAGCAAAGAAAGTAATAAAAAGTATTATTTGATCTTGAATACCAACACTTGAGAGCAGCCATATTTAATTAAAGAAAGTGAGAAGAAAGTTGGAAAATTTTATGTTAATTCTGAAGGGGACTTCAAGGCCCTGGTAAAATTATTAGAAATGGAGTCTTTGTCGCGTCTATTTTCACTTCAAAGCCAAGCGTTTCCCCTTGGCTGTCACAAGTGGATCACCAGCACTGCTCTTATACTTCTAATCCACAGATACTTTCTTTTCAACTCATCTAAATGAAATATAAGGAGAACTAGAAAAAAGGTGAAGGAAAGTAAGTCTTTCTGAGATTGCTAACCAAGAGCTAGAAGGTGGCGGAGACAAAAAGTTACCTAAAAATTTACTTAAGTTGAAAACAGGTACGTTGTAAAAGACAAAGGAGCATTGCATCTCTGCTCAGACATGAGCAGAGAAAGGGCAAAACACTGTCTCTAAATTTGGTGGGAAATGTGATAGTGTGTAAACTGTCTTTAGAATAAGCAGGATGAGCAAGACAATTGTTCGGTTAGTGAATTAAGTGAATGAATGCACAACTCATGCATTTATAACCCGAGGATTACTTTGTCACTGGGAAGGAAGGTGCTTGGGAAGAAGGGTTATGTTTCCTTGATGGTCTGTCATACTGGCTGCCTTTTAAGGGCCTTCGTTTGGTTCATATTGCTTCCATGAAACACTTGCTTCTTTCTTTCTTTCCGCTCAGACCTTAAATACTGATCACCGTGGCTTCAGAATGCAGATACATTCCCAGAAATTCACATACAATACAATTTAATTTTAAAATACAGAGACAACAGTAAGCAAATAAATAAATAAATAATATAGGTACATACTGCTTTATTATTCAGTTATATTTACATAGCACTTTCCAGTTTACTAGCCATTTTTTCCCATTTTTTTTCAAGTTTGTTTATTTTTGAGAGACAAAGTGAGAGAGAAAGAGTGTGTGTGTGAGAGTGGGGGAGAGGCAGAGAGAGAGGGAGGCACAGAATCTGAAGCAGGGTCCAGGCTCTGTGCTGACAGCTCAGAGCTGACACGGGGCTCAAACTCTGAATGGCAAGATCATGACCTGGGCTGAAGTCAGACGTCGAACTGACTGAGCCACCCAGACACCCCCCAGTTTACTAGCCGTTTTAACATGAAATTTTAGGATAAAATTTCTTACAGAGACCACATACCTAGGCCATAGATAATCTACTTCAAACTAGATAATCTACATCCAGAGATGGTCAACAATTTGTCAAAGGTCACAGAGCTGGCCTACAATGCAGCTTCCCTTTCTCTCCATCCTTTCTTTCCAATAATCCACATAAGTAATTCAGCCAGGCATGACTACATGCATTTTACAAATAAGGAAAATAAGGTGTAGACAGGTCATCTGTCCTAAACTGTGCAAACCATAAGCGGTTCAAATCACATTTAACGATTTAATATGCACACCTGCCAATGAAAAATCATATCTGGAAAAGAAGCAACCGCACAGCACATCTTCAATAATCTACCCCTAGATCATCTATTTATTAAAATATGTATTTCAATACTTTCATACATAGCTCTATTCAGAAAAATAAACCTGTTTTCCCTCTTTAAGTATTCTTCAGACTCATACCCAGCATTTATTATTGTATTTTTTTCTTCTCTTGATTTATAAAAACAACTTTTAATCTCTCTTAGATGACTTCGAACAGTGTAAAATCTTACCTGTACTGACTGACTAGATCCTAAGTTTCCTTCTATTTCATGTTTTTGTTTCATAAACCACATACAGAGAATTTGAAAGTTTATCATTTTTGAAAGTTTAAAAAATCTAATTCATCTGTGCTTTTGTTGACAAAAGCAAAGAGAGTTGTGAAGTGTGCCCTCTGCTGGTAAAAAAAAAAAAAGAAAGAAAGAAAAAAGAAAATTGTCATACTTTAAACCAGAGAGATCCTATGAGCTATGTGACTATCTAGTATTATCTAAAGATCTAAAATATACTAGGCTAAAAATTATTTCTAAAAAAGCCATCATGATATAAGACTTCAAATAGGAAACAAAATATATCTATAAGGCATAGAAACTGAAATTGAATGAAAAGATTTATCTTATTAGCATTATATTAGTGTGTGTGTGTGTGTGTGTATGTTAGTATTTTATGTTTGCCTTACTATAACTGAAATCTAACAGAGGCTACAGCTAGGAAGTGATAGTGAAATCATACTCAGATAGATGGTGTCACTTCTGTTATTCATCATATTTCACCAAAGGAAATTGTCGAATGGAAGTCCCCAAATTTGGTGGCCAGCATATCTTCTCCCAACCCATTGTCTATCACTATTCTACAGTAATTCCCCCATAAACCTTTTAAATATCTGTTTACAAGCCAAGAGAGACAACTCCCTGCTTGTGGGCTTTGGATTCAGGCAAATTACTTAAACTATCAACTATAAACTTAGGATAATATTTCTTACCTTCTGGGGTGCCTGGATGGCTCAGTCGGTTATGCCTCTGACTCTTGATTTCAGCTCAGGTCATGATCTCATGGTTCACGAGACCAAGCCCTGTGTGGAGCCCCTGCATTGGGCACCGAGCCTGCCTGGGATTCTCTCTCCCTCTTTGTTTGCTCCTCCCATGTACACACGCACACACTCTCTCTCTCTCTCTCAAAATAAATAAACTGTAAAAATATATATACTTATCACTTCCTAAGGTATATTTGTGGACTAAATGGACACTATATGTTCCTTATGGGGCGTTGAGACACAGGTGTTGCCCATGATGTATGACATCACTCTGGGAAGTGATAAGGAACTCTCTAAGGTGGTCACCTGGCCACCTCTCTGACCATTCTCCCCACTTGCTCCCTGTGCTATGGCGACATTGGTCCCTTTCTAAACACACCATGCCCCTGAGGCCTTTGCACTTACTGACCCCTATGATTGTAATGTTCTTTATACATTTAGCCACACAGCCTCTTCCTACAGGAACATACAGGACTCTGCACAAAGGTCATCACATCAAAGAGATATTCCCTTGATTACCCCGTATAAAATGACCACAGCCCTTGACTCTGCTTCTCTCATGAGCATTTATTCCTTCCTGTTATTATAGCCACTGTGCTTTGTATATAGTCCCTATCTTCCCACTAGGAGGCAAGCTCTGTGAGGCAGAGACTTCACTTACCTGGCGCCCTGCTCTGTTCACAATGACTGGAAGAGTATCTGGCTAATTGCAGGTAATCAATTAATATTTGTTGAATAAAAAGTAAATGAACTTATCAGGGACATTACAGAGCTCATTTCCACTTTGAATGACAGAGTGGTCTCATGATGTCTAGAGCCCTAGCCTGTGATTTTGTAAAGAAAGATTATCTCAAATAAATAGACCCTATGCTCTTCCTACTGGTTCTAAGAAGAGTATTTTTAGAAATCCTCATAACTTTTTGAAAGGAATAAATTATAAATAAAGCAATTAAATTAATTTTGAGGACACCATCAGATGTTTAAAGATTTCAATGCACTGTCATGTAAAATACTTTTTTCTGGATCACTGTCTTTTTCTTTTGATCAAGCATTTTAAGACAAAGTACAACACCAAAAACAGCTACAAAAATGCAACATTTCTGGAAATGGATAAGTGGTTAAAGGGTAAATATTTCACATAGCTTCTACTCTTTTAAATGAAGGCTATAATACAATAATGTTTCTTGAGAATGAGAAAGGAAAAAAAACATAGATAACCTACCAATTTTAAGTGTGTGAGCTAGTACCTGTTTTTAATAGGTCACTGCCAAACCTTGTTCAAATAAAAGTATTTTAACACATTATCACACACTATTAACATCTAAGTCTGATTCAAAAATGATATGCCTAGAATTCATCTTAAAAAAATATTACTCTCTTAAATATATGCTCATATAAAAGGCAAGCTCTAGGATGAACACATTTTAAGTATGCTTATCATCACTAAAGAATTAGCAAATATGGCAAAATTGTTAACACGTGTGAAAATCCTACCTGACTTTCTGGCATTGCTGTCTATCTAGATGCACCAGGATTACACACAAGACAAATGATTGCAATCATTTGGAATTTTGAAAAAATGCCTGACACTCTCCATTTTATTGCCAGCATTTTAGGCCGCATATTGCACATGATGAAAGTACTGACCTTTGAAAGAAAATTGTGGGGTCGAATAGAGAAAAATCAAATGACAGAAATTGACAGAAAGGACCACTATTGCAATCATACTTGGATCTCCTTCTTAAATAACCAACTTTTCCAACCACTCAAGTTTTGTTATTAGTCATGCTTCTCAATGAAAATCTCCCATCCAAGTACCTACATGGAGAGAAATCTGGTAGCACAAATAATCAGTTTTTTTTTTAAAAAGGACAAAACTATAAGAATTTCATTATCTACTCATATGTAGAATCATATTGAACACATAATTGTAGATCTTTACAATATTTTCCAAAGTAATAAATTATTTTAAAGTAAATTAAAATTTAAGGACATCGTAAGACCAAAAGGTGATGCAAGTCCCTTCAATTATGAAATCATCATGTCCTCTGGGACTCATTCTTCTAATAGAGGTATCAAAGGACAAAGGAGAAACTTCAAGTTCCTTAGATATAGCTCTTCATTTATTCATTTAATAGGCATTTCTTGAGTTTCATGAACTAACAGATATGGGGAATATAAATATGCATAGCCCCCAGCCCCTTTAGGGCTGACAGAAGCAATAACATGGCAGGGACTACTTCTGATCTGGAGAATAACATCACCATCATGAAAAGTTCTCAAAGAAAAGTCAAAACAGGAGATAAAAGAAGTAAAAACCAGTCAGGATAAAATAAAAAATGCTATGACTGAGCTACAATCATGAATGGATGCCACAGTGGCAAGAATGGATGAGGCAGAACAGAAAATCACTGATATAGAGAACAAGCTTATGGAGAATAATGAAGCAAAAAAAAAGAGGGAGATTAAGTCAAAAGAGCGCAATTTAAGAATTAGAGACATCAGTGACTCATTAAAAAGGAAAAACATCAGAATCATATGGGTCCCAGAAGAGGAAGAGACAGAAATAGGATTTGAAGGGTTATGTGAGCAATCATAGTGGGAAACTTTCCTAACCTGGGAAAGGCACAGACATCAAAATCCAGGAAGCACAGACAAGTCCCATTAGATTCAACAAAAACTGACCATCCACAAGGCATATCATAGTCAAATTCACAAAATATTCAGGCAAGGAGAGAATCATGAAAGCAGCAAGGGAAAAAAATTCCTTAACCTACAAGGGATGACAGATCAGGTTTGCAGCAGATCTATCCACAGAAACTTGGAAGGCCAGAGAGGAGTAGCAGGATATTTTCAGTGTGCTGAATCAGAAAAATATGCAGCCAAGAATTCTTTATCCAGCAAGGCTGTCATTCAAAAGACAAGGATAGATAAAAAGTTTCCCGAACAAAAATTAAAGGAGTTTGTGACCACTAAACCAGCCCTGCAAGATATTTTATGGGGGACTCTTTGAGGGGAGAAATTATGAAAAAAATATATATAAATACATATATAATAAATATAAATAAATAATAAACATAAAAAATTTAAATAACTATAAATAAAAAATATATATAAATATATAAATAATATATATTATATATATAATATATAATAATATATAATATAAATATCATTTATATAAATATAAATTTACATTATATATTTATATATTTAAATACAAATATAATATATAATAATATAAATAATAAATATATATAAAATGAATAAATTAAATACCAAAAGCAACACTATTATATAAACATTTATTATATAAACATTATTCTATATTTATTATATTAATATATATTTATATTATATATTTATATATTTAAATATAAATATAATAATATATAACAATATAAATAATATATATATATAATGAATAAATTAAATACCAAAAGCAACAAAAACTAGAAAGGACCAGAGAACACCACCAGAAACTCCAACTCTACAAGCATCACAATGGCAATAAATTCATATCTTTCAGTACTCACTCTAAAGGTCAATGGACTCAGTGCTCCAATCAAAAGACACAGGGTAACAGAATGGATAAGCAAACAAGATCCATCTATATGCTGTTTACAAGAGACCCACTTTACCTAAAGACTCCTTCAGATTGAAAGTAAGGGAATGGAAAACCATCTACCATGTTAAGTGAACAAAAGAAAGCTGAGTACCCATATTTATATCCGACAATCTAGACTTTAAAATAAAGACTGTTTCAAGAGATGAAGAAGGGCATTATATCATAATCAAGGGGTATATCCAAAAAGAAGAACTAACAGTTGTAAACATTTATGCACCAAATGTGGTGGGCCCAAATACATAAATCAATCACAAACATAAAGAAACTCCTTGATAATAATACCATAATAGTAGGGGACTTCAACACTCCACTCACAGCAATGGACAGATCATCTAATCAAAAACTCAAAAGGAAAAATGGCTTTGAATGACACACTGGACCAGATGGACTTAACAGATATATTCAGAACATTTCATCCTCAAGCAGAAGAAAATACATTTTTCTCCAATGAACATGGAACGTTCTCCAGAATAGACCACGTACTGGGACACAAATCAGTCCTCAACAAGTACAAAAAGATCAATATCATGCCGTGCATATTTTCAGACCACAACACTATGAAACTCTAAATCAACCACACAAAAAAAATTTGAAAGGTAACAAATACTTGGAGACTGAAGAATATCCTACTAAAGAATGAATGGGCTAACCAAGAAGGTAAAGAGGAAATTAAAAAGTATATGGAAGCCGATGAAAATGATAACACCACAACCCAAAACCTCGGGGACACAGCAAAGGCAGTCATGAGACAAAAGTATATAGCAATCCAGGCCTTCCTAAAGAAGGAAGAAAGATCTCAGATTCACAACCTAACATTACACCCTAAACAGCTGGAAAAAAGACAGCATATATAACCCCAAACCAGCAGAAGACAGAAGATGAGAGGAAAAATTAATGCTATCGAAACCAAAAAAAACCCACAGTAGAACAGATCAATGAAACCAGGAGCTGGTTCTTGGAAAGAATTAACAAAATTGATAAACCACTAGCCAGTTTGATGAAAAAGAAAAAGGAAAGGACCCAAATAAATAAAGTCAAGAATGAAAGAGGAGAGATCACAACCAACACAGCAGAAACACGAACAATACTAACAGAATATTATGAGCAATTATATGCCAATAAAATGCACAATCTGGAAGAAATGGACAGATTTCTAGAAACGTATACACTACCAAAACTGAAACAGGAAGAAACAGAAAATTTGAACAGACCCATAACCAGTAAGGAAATCAAATTAGTAATCAAAAATCTCCCAAAAAACAAGAGTCCAGGGCCAGATGGCTTTCCAGGGGAATTCTACCAAACATTTAAGGAAGAGTTAACACCTATTCTCTTGAAGCTGTTCCAAAAAACAGAAATGGAAGGAAAACTTCCAAACTCATTCTTTGAAGCCAGCATTACCTTGATTCCAAAACCAGACAGACACCCCACTAAAAAGGAGAACTAGAGACGAATTTCCCTCATGAACATGGAAGCAAAAATCCTCAACAAGACATTAGCCAACCGAATCCAACAATACATTAAAAAAAGTATTCACCACGACCAACTGGGATTTATACCTGGATGCAAGGTTTCTTCAACATCTGCAAAACAATTAATGTGATGTATCACATCAATAAAAGAAAGGACAAGAACCATATGATCCTCTCAATAGATGCAGAGGAAGCATTTGACAAAATATAACATCGTTTCTTGATAAAAAAGCCTCAAGAAAGTAGGGATAGAAGGAGCATACCTCGAGATCATAAAAGCCATATATGAAAGACCCAATGCTAATATCATCCTCAAAGGGGACCAACTAAGAGCTTTCTCCCTAAGATCAGGAACAAGACAGGGATGTTCACTCTCACCACTGTTATTCAACATAGTATTGGAAGTCTTAGCCTCTGCAATCAGACAACACAAAGAAATAAAAGACATCCAAATCGGCCAGGAGGAGGTCAAACCACTACTCTTCACAGATGACATGATACTCTATATGGAAAACCCAAAAGATCCCACCAAAACACTGATAGAATAGATTCATGAATTCAGCAAAGTTGCAGGATATAAAATCAATGCACAGAAATCAGTTGCATTCTGAGACACCAACAATGAAGCAACAGAAAGAGAAATCAAGGAATCGATCCCATTTACAATTGCACCAAAAACCATAAAATTCAAGGAATAAACCTAATCAAATAGGTGAAAAATCAATATGCTGAAAACTATAGAAAGCTTATGAAAGAAATTGAAGAAGACACCAAAAAATGGAAAAAAATTCCATGCTCCTGGATAGGAAGAACAAATATTGTTAAAATGTCGATACTGCCCAAAGCAACCTACATATTCAATGCAATCTCTATCAAAATAACACCAGCATTCTTCACAGAGCTAGAACATATAATCCTAACATTTGTATGGAGCCAGAAAAGACCCCAAATAGCCAAAGCAATCTTGAAAAAGAAAACCGAAGCAGGAGGCATCACAATCCCAGACTTCAAGCTATACTACAAAGCTTTAATCATCAAGACAGTATGGTACTGGCACAAGAACAGACCCTCCAATCAATGGAACAGAATGGAGAACCCAGAAATGGACCCACAAACGTATGGCCAACTAATCTTTGACAAAGCAGGGAAGAATATCCAATGGAAGAAAGACAGTCTCTTCAGCAAGTGGTGCTGGGAAAACTGGACAGCGACATGGAGAAGAATGAACCTGGACCACTTTCTTACACCATACACAAAAATAAACCCAAAATCAACAAAAGACCTAAATGTAAGATAGGAAACCATCAAAATCCTTGAGGAGAAAGCAGGCAAAAACCTCTCTGGTCTTGGCCGCACAACTTCTTACTCAACACGTCTCTGGAGGCAAGGGAAATAAAAGCAAAAATGAACTACTGGGACCTCATCAAAATAAAATGCTTCTGCACAGCAAAGGAAACAATCAGCAAAACTAAAAGGCAACTGACAGAATGGGAGAAGATATTTGCAAACGACATATCAGATTAAGGGTTAGTATCCAAAATCTATAAAGAACTTACCAAACTCAACACCCAAAAAACAAATAACCCAGTGAAGAAATGGACAAAAGACATGAATAGACACTTCTCCAAAGAAGACATCCAGATGGCCAACCGACACAAGAAAAAATGCTCACATCACTCATCATCAGGGAAATACAAATCAAAACCACAATGAGATACCACCTCATACCTGTCAGAATGGCTAACATTAACAACTCAGGCAACAACAGATGTTGGTGAGGATGCGGAGAGAGAGGATCTCTTTTTTGCATTCCTGGTGGGAATGCAAGCTGGTGCAACCCCTCTGGAAAACAGTACGGAGGTTCCTCAAAAAACTAAAAATAGAACTACCCTATGACCCAGCATTTGCACTACTAGGTATTTATCCAAGGGATACAGGTGTGCTGTTTCAAAGGGACACACGCACCCCAATGTTTATAGCAGCACTATCAACAATAGCCAAAGTATGGAAAGAGCCCAAATGTCCATCGATGGATGAATGGATAAAGAAGATGTCATATATATATATATATATATATATATATATATATATATATATACACACACACACACACACACACACACATATATGTGCATATGCACACACACACACACACACACACACACACACACACACACACAAAATGGAGTATTACTTAGCAATCCAAAAGAATGAAATCTTGCCATTTGTAACTATGTGGATGAAACTGGAGGGTATTATGCTAAGTGATATTAGTCAGAGAAAGACAACTATCATATGACTTCACTCATATGAGGACTTTAAGAGACAAGACAGATGAACATAAGGGAAGGGAAGCAAAAATAATATAAAAACAGGGAGGGGGACAAAACCTAAGAGACTCTTAAATATGGAGAACAAACAGAGTGTTACTGGAGGGGCTGTGGGAGGGGGGATGGGCTAAATGGGTAAGGGACACTAAGGAATCTACTCCTGAAAGTGTTGCTAGCACTATATGCTAACTAATTTGGATGTAAATTTAAAAAATAAAATTAAAACCAAATTAATTAATTAAATAAAATGAAAAAATAAAATCAAAATAGACTAAACATTACCTATGGGGCAATTCAGACACATTCATTTGGCCATTCCAGATATTAAAATCTATAACTATGTGCAAGTCTCTTATTATTTCCAATGACTAAACCATGAGAAGTGATACATTATGTCATCCCATCCACTTATCACCCCTCGAAAAGATTTTGAGAATTTTATTCCTTGTTTCACCATTTAAGAAACTAATATTCTGAAAATTTTGCAATACGTATAAGGTCAAAAATATGAGGTGGCTCTTAGACCTTAACTCTTGTCTGCTAGTTCCTAGGTCATAATTTTCCTATTATAAACCATATAAACTCATCTTCCTTGCATTTTCTTCTTCAAACAGTGGCGGGAATGCCTTAATAACAAAGTAGTGTATGCTAAAATAATTCAATGTACTTTTAAAACTTCCCCCAAACAGCTTTTGCAGTGCCATGAAAACATAAAGGAAACTGACCAATTGAGGCCGCCACATCTAACATACTTAAATGCGGCTAAAAAACACCTATTCTCCATTAATTTTTACACTCTCCTTTTTTTTCCCCAGAATTCAAAACATCTACACAAAAACATTAACTTGAAACTATTGTATAAGATAGCCAAAGAGTTTCTGGCCTTACATTAGGTAGACCAGAGTTTTTTTAAAACCCTGGCAACTCCTCTAAGCTCTTTAAACCTCAGTTTGCCTCATCTGTAAAACAGAGCTAGTACCAACTATCACGTTTGTGCAATGCTTGGCTGAGTTCCCAGGACACATGTGTTAAATAAATCATCCATTTGTGTATAATTTTCTAGTGTTTCTAAGTCATTTCATATTGCACCATCAACACTACAGCGAGCATCTTTGGTGCAAATCTAGAATTTCTAAGGGCAATTATTTTTTAGTCATATCCAGGAGACATTAAATAAAAGTGATTTAGCAACAATGAGAATCCAAACCACCTGATGCACATCAGGACATGGGTAAATCATCAACAAATGTTAATTATTAAATATAATATTTAGTGCAGTGAAAATCTGCACTTCTCTTAAGGCAGATATAAAAACATAACATTCTTTCTGTAAGCAAACTCTTAGTTTTCCTACTTTTTATTTTCCTTTAGGTGTATGTACCATATTGAAACCAGTGAGAGGCACACATATCATCCTTCTCATATCTCAGTATTTCCAACCAAACACACTGTTCAGTTTATAATAGAGTGCTGTTGTTGCTGTTGCTATTTTAACCTCTGTAGGAGCTTTGAGGAGGCACAACGGTGCCTGTGGTCAAAAAGATATTTTCCATTTTTATTAGTACCTTCAAACTTTCACTGCTTTATGTTCCTACTGAATTTTCTCAAAGCACAAAAGTAGAAAAATCTCTACCACGGTGAGACTGTACCCAAATTATTTCATCTCAGACTTTGTCTTATTCCTGTTTATTCTATAGAAACAAATATTTGGAAATTTAATGGGAAATAATTCAATCTAAAACACAGTACTTTAAATTTCACCTTAGCAATAATAAAAGCAAATCAGTACAGTATGTTTTTGATACTCTAACACAGCTAAATATTCCACAGTAGAATGCATTTGGAAGAGAAAAAAATCCTATTTTCCTGATTATTGCAAGGTTAGGGGGGAAAAAATCGCTTAAATCTAAATATGGAGGGAACAGTAGTTTGTAGTAAATAAGGTAACATGCACTCATGCTATAGACAAACATCATCCTGAAACTGGCCCAGTTAACAATAGAGTTCAGAGCTTCAACGTGCATTTACACACCCTTCTTGTTAAAATGGTGGAAATCAATTTCTTGCCCAAGAGGCATTCATGGTCCCATCTTTAAAATCATGCAGGTTCACAAGGGAACGTTTAGATTATCTGCAGATGCTGCCATGTGAATTTAGCCTCTTATTGAGCATTTGCAGTTTATGGACAAAAGATCAGTAAATTCAGTGAGGTAGGCTGTGTGAGAAGGATTAGGTTATGAGACTATAAATGAGATAGAATTTTACTACATGGAAATTGGGGAGATAAATTGAAGCTTTGTAGCTTACAAATACGTGGTATTTATAGCAAGGGCGGCACAAAAGAAATTGATGCCTGCCGCTACCCACCCACAAATCTCTAATAATAGCATGTTAACAGGTTTGAACTAATGCAGGTTCAAGTAGAACACAACTTTCCTGGTTAACGCATTTCAAAAGTGTGGTAATAAGCACTCAACAAGAAAAAGAAAGGAGAGTTCCTATTGCTAATGGGTACCATTTGCGGCTTGAGTTCATAGTAAGTCTAAAACTCCAATATCACATTCTTCAGACAAACACTACACCCAGATATTTAACACCACACATGTCATTATGACACAGTATAGTAGCTCTGTGAGATTTAATGCTACTAAAATCACCCTTGTGACTAGCCCAATACCACAGCGTGAGTAATGAAGTGCATTGTAAGTAGTATAGGATCACTTACTGAACTGCAATAATAATGCAATTGCTTTTTAGTGGAATGTGTTGAAGCCAGATCATTTCATCTAATAACCTATCTTACTTCCTCAACTATTCAGTCTTCAAATCTTGACCATCTACAGTTAAGCACTGCGGGAGACTCACTATGTAAATATGATAAATTAGCTGTAAGTTAAGTGATAATGTAAAGTCACCTTCAAATATAGCACAATCAAATGCCAAAATAGCATTACACTTTTACAGTATTAGATACAATGGCCAAAGGTTCTATCTCTTAAGGCCTACCCAATTGGTCTCATCAACATACACAGAATGAAAATTACCAACCTTTGATTCACTTTGCATCAATAGCACCTGGAACACAGTAGATGTTCCTTAAATACTTGATATCTATCTGATTGCTGACTGATAACTTAGCATGCTACTATAAAACAAATTACCCAAATCTTTAAAATACATATTATTCCACTGAGTTCTATAAACAGACATTAACTTGAAAGACCCTACTGGCATCACAAATCTTGATTCCCAATTAGGCACTAAAAGGCAAATAATTAGACAGCTACATCCTCAAGGTTACTATGTACACTTAGTACAACAATGGACCATATTTGGCAGCATTCAGACCTAATCAGACAGTATGTTAACCAATACTGCTAAGCAATTAATTTTGTGTTTGTGAGCTTGAAATAATTTAAATCATTTTCAGTTTTCTGATTTTTCATCTTGGCTGCGATAATTAAATATACCAAAGAGCAATGCAAAGATTCAGCAGCATTTACTAAGCATAATCATTAAATACCAAGCACTGGGCTGGACCTTTCCACATACACTGGTGATTCAGATGGTCAACCAGGTTTGGAAACCAGTTGTCTGAGGGCACTCTCTCTACAACGTATGCCTAACTAGCTCCAGTGATAGGACAGACAACGTGAAAAAGGCCATGCATTTCATCTTTGAAGAGCTCTATTAGCAAATTCTTCCATAATTAGCCAACATCTGTATTGTAAGAATGTCTACCCTACTACCTCTTTAAGGCTTTCAAACAAGCCTTCTTGTTCTCCTACATGAGAGCACAGGTCTTCACAAACATGAAAATAGTTATCATTTCTCCACCTGCCTCAATTTAAAGTTGTCCACCCATCATCAATCTTCCTGATAGCATCCCAGCTTTCACCCTTCACAAAATTTACAACTAATATATCATTTGTTGTACAAATGTGCTCTCTACTAGGACTCTGTCCATGAGTTCAAGGATCATGGCCATTTTGTGCACCACTGCACAGCCAGCACGTAAAACATAGCAGGTACTCAATAAATATTTGATGGATAAATAAATTAAAGAATAAATGAATGATTTGGAGGGGCATAAGCCCATAATCATTTGGATTAGACCACCACAGTTTATTTTTAGAGAGATGATCATAGAAGCATAGGAGTTGCTGTTTTAGCTGATCTCCTACATAGTAGAAAGTCTTGGTAAGAGATATTTAAATGATTTTTAAGTAAATATTTTCCCAATCAGAAAGATCAGCAGCATTTGTTTATTCTATAAATATTTGTTTCTCTACAGTGTACCAGACATTGATTATATAGTGGTAAAGAGAACAGATACAGTTCTTGCCCTCGTGTGATAATGAAATTTAAGGGGTTGCTATATAGAGAAGCAAAACAGAGTATTGATTGCAAGAGAATTGCATTAAGTTCACATCGTCACATAGATCTGGCAGTGGAACATCAATCCCAATAATCAGATAATAACCACAACAAGGAAAAACAGAAGATAGTAGGCCTCAATTTAAACCAATAAATTATGGAGTTATAAAAGTGAAACACAGGCAGTCAAATTCACAGAGACAGAATGCAGAATAGTGGTTGCTAGGGGCTGAAGGGGGAGTTAATGTTTAATGGACACACAACTTCAGTCTGGGTGGATGAGAGAGTTCTAGAGATAGATCGTGGTGATGGTCACACAACAATGTGAATGTTCTTAATGCCACTGAACCATACACTTAAAAATGGTTAAAATGTAAGTTTTAGGTTTTTTATATTTTTCCACAAAAAAAAACCTACGGGGAAAAAAACAGTCACACAAAGCACCCCCATGTACAGAATTGCTGGTCGTGACTTTGTTATTGAGTTGCACATGCACAAGTATGGAGAAACACCACCAACAGCAGGATCTTCAAGACAGACAACTATGTTCAACAAATGATGCATCATTAAATGACGAGCAAGAAACCTCAGGGACACAGCTCATTTTTTACTCAAATTCCCTTTCAGGAAAGTTCTCCAGGGCTAGGAGACTCAATGATTTTTGTTTTAATTCTCTTACCTCCAATAACGCAAAGAAATTTTTCCCCTTCAAGTGAAAAATCTTACACTTTGAAAATCCCAGAGCACGACCACCAGAAATGACTTCAGAATGAAACTGAGAAATACTGGCAAAGCTAATTGGAAAATGTTAACTCTGACTGAATACAGACCATTCTCAGTCCCTTCTTTACACAGGCACAGGGGAAACAAAACTCAAAATCAAGATGCAGGTAGTATATTACTGGGGCAGGGAGGGAACTTTACAACATAAAGGATGAGGAATACTATACCAGCATTCTTCTGAGTCCTACTCAGAATCAAACACTGTACCAATCATTCATGTGAAAAGCAAAACCAGAAACAGTATCATTGCCAAGCCAGCAAGCTGTCAACATTTATTACTGTGTGTATGGGGTACTAGTAGATGATACTAAAGAAAAAGTCTCCTCCTTTGCCCTTCTGGAGCTCAAGATTGGAAGGATAATGATTGCACCATGTATTTTCCCCATCGAGTTGAAACACAATGATGTAAAGAGCATAGGCTCTCTGAAATGAAACAGATCAGTGATGTAATCCCAACTCTACAACTTTTTAGCTGCACAACCGTAGTAATACTAGCTAAATTACTTAGGGTTTACCAAGCACCAGGAAGTTTGGTCTATAATCCAACCCAGTTAATCCTCATAAACCCTACAAAATAATACTCTTGTCATTTTACACATAAATTCCAGTTATTTTATTTCCCTGAGCCTCAGCTTCCTGGGGGGTGAGGGAAGAGAGGGATCAATACCAACCACATACAATGGTTTTGAAAGTCAATTCATTTAATGTGAAAAAAAAAATACTAGGTTCTCAGTGAATGATTGCCATCATTTAATTATTTTATGTTTATAGAAATAGCACGTTTGTAAAAGTTATTCTAGGAGAGAATTTTAGCAATCATTACTTTTTCATACATACTGTCTGAACTGTTTATAAATAAAACTTAATTCAACAAATATATGTGCTGTTGTTATATACAAGACACTGTACCAGGCACTGCTAAGTACACAAAGATATAGGACACAATTCCTATCATTAAGGTGTTTGCATTGCAGAGAATATTTAACAAAATATATTGTAGCTTAAAATTAAGGAAGATACCCAAAGGCCTAAGGGTGAGGGCTTAGTGTGAAATGCCCCTATTCTGGAGTGTATTCTATTAACATTCTCCATCATTGTTTTGTCCGCTAACTGCGAGATACCTGTTTTTCCCCCATGTAAGGACTTTGCACAACTTAAATACCAAGTAAGTTCACCTGAGCATGGTTGCTCTTGCTTTTCACATTAATACAGCATATATTTTATAAACACGTGTACCAATTGAACAACGTGCTTATTTCCAATCATTGGTATGCAATTCTCTCAAAGAAAGAAGATAAGCAGCCAGTATTCTGACATTCTGTTTATGATGACAACCTAAACTGCCATTGAAACTCATTACTATCTGTTATAATTATCAGAACTGGTGAAACTGATTGATCAATAATGGAAAAGCTGGTTATTCATTGCACATGATGAGATGCCTTCAATTCCTAGAGAGATTTCCCAAGACATTTATGGTGAAATATACCCAGAACAGTGATCTCAATTGGAAATCTTATAGTGTGGGAGAATGCAGGAAATTTCCCCAGAGAACTAAGGAGATATATGATATAAGGTACTGGGTATTCCCACAGTAAGTAAGGACTGAGCATGTATAAAATGCTTGAGAGAATTTTTATAACAGAATATTTGACACAGTAATTAATGTACATTACAAAATGTCTCCTATCTCTTCCAGCTACATTCCATCAAAGTAAAGTTTTGAAACCCGTGAACTTGCGGAAATAACATGGTCATTAATTAAAATCTATTACATTTCGCCACAAAATCTTCAGTAATATCACTCTCCTTTGCCTTTCCAGAAAACAAAAGCAATACACATATGCTATCACTATTGATATCACCATTTATTCACACAAAACCAAGCAAAGGCTTAAATACATCTGGAGATTTCAATTCTACTAAACTTGAAATTAAGTTACAAAATTGAGATATAACATACATAATTCATTTAGTTAAGTTTCCAATTTTAATTTTTTTTCAATTTCTTAATACTGACAATTGTATTCAATTTTAATTACATTCATTTCAATGTTAAACACTGAGACTACCTCAAGAATCATTGAAAGTTAGTCACATCACTGTAGATTAAAGTGATGCCAGTCTCAATAGGATACTGGAAATTTATATGAAAAGGTTTCATTTTATTTAGTTTTTAATAAATGACCACCATGCCAAGTTCTATACTGGCACAGGCATATGACTTTAGAATACGTTGGGAAAGAGCAACACACACAAACGTAAGAGTTAAAATACAATGTGAGGGGTGCCTGAGTGGCTCAGTAGGTTAAGCATCTGAATGGGCTACAAATAATGTCAGTATATTGTAAGAGCACGAAATTGGGACACAGCCCAAATTACAACAAAGGACTGTGATTAAGAAAAAGCTGATGAAATTAGATTAGATTAAATTAAAAGAGCAAATCACAAGGAACCTTATATGTCATGCTGAAGACTTCAAATTTCATTTTGAAGGCAATGGCAGGCCTCTGCAGGGTTTTAAGAAAGCCTGTGAGGGGAGCCTGGGTGGCTCAGTCGGTTGAGAGTCCAACTTCGGCTCAGGTCATGATCTCGTGGTTTGTGAGTTCGAGCCCTACGTCAGGCTCTGTGCTGACAGCTCAGAGCCTGGAGCCTGCTTTGGATTCTGTGTCTCCCTCTCTCTCTGACCCTCCCCCGCTCATGCTCTCTCTCTCCCTGTCAAAAATAAATAAAACATTAAAAAAATTAAAAAAAAAAGAAAGCCTGTGACATGATCAGTCTTACATTTTAAAACAGTCATCCTGATAGCAATGTATCTGATTGTATTTAACATGTTTTCTTTTCCTAGCTAAAAAAACACAGCACTGGGATGTAAGGAATATTTTCTCTAGGGAGAACTGAGAAACATTCTTATCAGGCAACCATCATCCTTACTCATTTTCTCTCTCTTAATAAAAATAATAGCAATAACACCTAGTACTTAATGAATGTTACTATGTACCAAGCACATGTAAAGTCCTTTAGATGTATTAGCTCATTCAATCCTCACTTATATCCCCTGCACAAGTAATTCTCATTGAGCTGGATACATAAGATAATGTAACCAGATTTAACTGTTTTCTGGATGAAAACATTTCTAGGGTTCAAACCACGTATGTTTTCTGCTCCTGGCTAAATATGTTCAATATTTGTAGCATAACTTTAACTTCCCTTGTGAGGTGAGACAGGCAAGTAGTTGACTAATGAACTCATTACCTACTATGACAGTGCACTAAGCATCCATCATGTACCAGGAATGGGGCTAAGGAAACAGTGGTTTACACCAGTCAACAGTGCCCATCCCCAGGATTCCAATCACTGACTGAGGGAAGCAACCACGACCAATCTCAGACCTGAAACACACCGTCTGCCCGATCCACCCAGGATTATACTGCCAAATACACCTAAACCTTGAAATCCTCCTTATTTAAGCATCTGCCTTCTAAGTAATTTAGTGGGTAGATGTTTTAGTCATGTGGGGAGAGAAAGAGAAACAGAGAGACAGATGGGGTGGGGGGAAGGAATTAATGAGCGTTAGTGATGAGAATGAAGCTAAGAAAGAGAGAAATCAATGCTTAATACATGGTATTTGGGGCCTGTTTCCCAATAGCAAAACTGATGAAATTACAAGGAATTGATACTGGCATGACTAGCTTAGTAACAGGGAGAAGAATGCATAGGGAAGGTTGGGAGGGGTGGGGGGTCAATAGGTGACCCACTATGGATGAACAAGAGGTAAACCTCTCTTGGGGATAGGAAGCAATTAACTTCATTTTTACACTGAAAGTACAGAAAATGATTCATACTCTAAGTATTTTGCTTATATTAAATACAGTAGCTTTTGAGTTCAGATCTAAATTTAGTAATTATAGGATACGGTATATTTTATAGGCTTAATCACTTTATTGGAAAATTAGACAAAATTAGATGACAAACAAGGAAGTTACCACTTCATTCGAGCACTACCCATACAATACAAGACTGACAAACCAAGACTTCTGGACCATGAATTAGAAACCATGATTTTCTTGCTGAAAAGGTGCTGAAGTGTATGTGGACTTTCCTCTCAATATCCTAAAACAGCAACATAGCTTTCAGACACACTAGAAAACAGCAGTGAGAGGGTGACAGCATTTTGTACCTCCGTACTTCCTCAGTTCACCTTAGATAGCTAGCTTTTTCTACTACCTCCACTCCTTACAGTCTGAACTTGACCTGCTACCCCAGAGGAGGAAAAAAGGGAAAGATAAAAAATCAGGGGAGGGAAAACTACAGGTATCTCCCAAAAACTTCCCACCAAGGTTTACCTATTTTTTTCTTCACTGTGTGTTACCATATTTATTGCCAAAGGGTGACTAACCTCAGTTATCTTATGAGAAGGTTTATAGGATAGTTAAATAGACATTTGTTAAGATTGTGGAAGTCCGAAGTGTTGATTAGTTCTAAAGCATCTTTTTTATATCTGATGTAATTAAAAATTTTCTAATATCAAGATCAGCTGTCTTACCTGGACAGCTTGAAGAGACTCTGTTCCTATTCCTCTTGCCTGCCTCTGATGTGGAGACATTTTCTGTATCATGCAGATGCTTTCCTCCCCCTCTCATCACACGATAATTTGGTATAGTTATCCTTGGCCACACTAGGAAAGTCAACCAACAGCTCCATGATCTCAGCATTCATTCTCCTTAGTTTTTTGCACAGATTTGGCATATACTACCAGAAATACCACCTTCCCAAACCCACTGTCTAAGGAACCTGACTGTATTATGTTGATCGAAGATGAATAGTCATGGAGAGTTGAATGAATAGTTGTCCAGAAAGAGATGGGGATCTCACCATACATAATTTCTTCTAAAATGATTCTGTGATCCTGTCCACGGTGCCTACTGCTTCATTAGAGCAGAGCCTCTGAGGCTTTTTTCTTTGCAGCTATATGAAATTAATATCCCATGTGAGAATCCATTCTGATTTCTACACACTGATAAACTAGTATTTGACAGCTTTCTCTCAATATGACATAGATCCAAGAAACATTACTGTGGACTGTTTTACTTGTAGGAAAGAGTTTCTACATAAAATTTATCATGCATATTCAAGTAGAGGAGATAAAATTTAACCAGAACACTTTATTGCTGTTGTTTTGTTCTTGCTATGGTTAAAAAAAAAATCCCTTTTAACTTGCTTTGTATCACACTTACTAGAGCATAATAAGTATGGCATTTTAAAGTCCTCTAATAATGAAAAATGTTTTTATGAGAAAGATTGTAACCTAATTCAAATTTCATTTTATACCTTTAATTATTAAAAATTGGTTGTTCCATCTTAATTACAATGCAAACTAGAATTTTCATCTAAGGAAAAACTCTAATAAAAAATATTGAGCACCTACTCTGTGTACTGCAGAGGAACCCAAGAAAAATAGTTAATCTAGACAAATTAACTCTAAATTAACGGGTAACACGGCAAATAAAAAACCCTACCTCATTTTCCATACAATATATATTTCAATACATGCAATAACCCAATCAAAGAGGGGCACTAATAATTTACATGACAAGGGGTAAAAAAAATTCTACTAACAATATAAGCGTTGGAAGAGACATTCACATCATCCTTGTCAAATCTAAACACTAACCATAAAAAAAATTTCTTAAAATTAGTCTATTGCCTTTCTCGAATCTCTGACAAATCACTGGCAAAATAGTTGCTTAGGTGTTCCATTTGGGTCATTTCCGTTGCTCATTTATTTCAACAAGGTTTACCTGAGTAGATGGTATAGCCAGTCAAGGAAGGCACACAAAGCAGAGAGAAAGGACCCTCTCAGGCATCCCCACAATTTGCACTGAGGTGAACCCATAACAGATTTGCTTCCTTCTTGGGAATGTGAATTTCCAGACTCTTGGCAAAGCCTGGAGACATCCCTTGTCACTAGAACAGGTTGATGTACTTATTGATCTGATTCTATCTTCTAGCTCCAGCTCAGCTTGACCTTTCCTGTTGCACACTTCCCTGTTGGCCTCACAAATGGCTCTGATTCCTCCATCGGCTGGCAGACAGGGGTTATTTCGTCCAACTGTGTTTGGGTTCACAGAGCCTGGGAGACGAATTTGCTGAATAATGCTATATTATTCAGCGTACTCTCTGACTCTTCTATTTTTATCAAAGGTTTCCATTTCAGAAAATACTCAAAATTGTGGTAAGCCTTTTGGGGATTTCAAGCTAAACAAAAATGCCTTCAATGAAAAAAAGCATTCAGAATTATAAATTTGCATTTAAACGCTTGGCCATACTGGCATCACTCTTGTGGCAATATCAAACAGCATGAGATAAATCAGAACACAGCTTGAAATTATACTCCTAACTTAGCTGATTTTGTAATAATTTTAGGGTCTTTTCCTTTAAAAACCAATAGCTCAAAGACTAAGATTTTTTCAGGGGAATTCTCTCTTTTTGAATAATAGCTCTCCCATGGTTCACAGAAAGGCATATATAAAAGTACTATTTCTACAATAATTATTCCTAATTTTTAAATTTAGCTAAACATGGGCCTCATATTTATAACTATAAAATTAGACAAAATCACTGAACTGAAAGCAGACTAATTTAAAATATGTAAATGAAAATTTTCTAGGCTGGACCAAGGACCTGCATGTAAGTTACTATTTTGAATTACATTTTGTGTGATTTGAAGATAAAGAATTAACATGCAGCAGGTAGCCTTTAGCATGGCCCTAAACACAGAACAGAAACTAAGAGGATAATGTTTACACTCAAACAAATTAATAAACTAGAGTGTTGTTCATGAGGCAACAGAGTAGGGCTGAAAAAAAAGCTACTAGAGAAAATTAAATTATCCCCAAGAGAAGTGATATAAATTTTAAATGTCCTAAAAAGTGAAATTCACTGCAAAGAACAAAGCAAGGAAACATTCATAGCTTTCTTTTCGCTGCAGAGCCCAACACAGGGCTTGAACTCAAGACCCTGGGATCAAGACCCGAGCTGAGATCAAAAGTCAGAAGTGACTGAGCCACACCCAGTGCCCCATGATTGGCAGTATTTCTATAGCACTCTTCATATATGAATCCCCCACTCTTATGATATTTTTCTTGCACAGAACATCTATGTTACCCTACTTCATAAAGAGTATATTTTACCTCCCCTCTTCTCAAAAAACAACCTCAAATGTGGTACTTGGCCATATGTAAGCCCCAGTTCATTGTGTATTTTTGTATTCTAAATCCTCTATGCAGTAAATACTATTCCCATTTTAGAGACAAAGAAACTGAAATACACAGGGGTTAATTTGTCCATTTATTAAAGGTCAAAAATAGTAAAGTGGAGATTTTAATCCAGGTACCCATCTTTAGGATTCATGTGCAAAACAGCCATGCTTTAATGCTTTTCCATTACAAGCACCTCTGCAGAACTACAAGACTAGCTCAGATCTCTGAGGAGCAGCAGGCTAAGAATCCCATGTCTCTGTGTTATCCAAATCAGTCCATCCTGTTTCTTTGTTGAAGGACTTTGAGCCTCCAGGCTAGGTCTTTACTTTATACCTCTTCTGCTATAGAGACAGGCTCTATTACCTGCCCGTTTGGGTCCAAATTCCATCAGGCCATGTCATAGATGGAGGAAAATCATGTCCCCAGTGTCTTTATTTTTCATAAGAGCAAATTCCCCCAAATATTTCTCTGCTAACCTATTACCATATCAAGGTCTCAAGGAATATATAAAAAGGCAAATGCTCACACGTGTTTTCAGTGGACTTAATCTGGCTTTCTACTATGGCAAGCTGGGCGGGGCTTAAGGACCTTGTCTGTCCATGAAGAGCTAGACAAGGAAGGGGCAGGAAGACAAGGGATTTGCTCCTTCCAGTGAGTCCCATGCTCTCTCTCCCCATCTTTAACCTCTGAACCTTTCCCCTTTGCCAGAAGAGAAAGCCAGCGGGTCTTGGAAAAAACACCTCTTCTACCTAACCCTCATAGCAGAGACACTTTTGAAATAATTCTCAACTGCCAGCTACTGAACGCTTAATACACATCTAATGTTAGAGTCCTCTATAGCCAAACATGTCAACACAGCATAAAAGAAAAGCATCATGTGAGTCACTAAAATCCACGTCAGCTTGCAAGTAAGTTTACAAATTGTGTAAACTCAGTTAACTTCCCCAAGTTTTTCGAAACTATTGCTTTAATCACAACAGAAGGTTTTCAAAGCTCCTGACAATCAGCAGTTGCAGAGGCAACAATAGGCTCACTGACCACCTGTTGTGAGTTGGGAGCCAAGAACAAATGTGAGTAAAATCAATTTTGTTTATTAAGTAGGAAAAGGGACTTCTGCCATAACAGCCAGTACAATGACCCCAAAGGACAAACTATACACCAAACTACTTCCTGGTTTCTGTTTGCTTCCATTCACCCCTCCTTCATCTCTAACACAGGAATCTCTGCCATCTATTATCTGTACTATGATAATGTGTTACCAAGCATAATTATTTTCACTTTTAAAACATGTGTTAAAACGTGTATTTCATTTGTAATTAATACACAGAGACACACAGACAGACACACACAGACACACACACACACACACACACTAGAAAATTTAGGGGCACCTGGGTGGCTCAGTCAGTTAAGTGTCTGACTTTGGCTCAGGTCATGATCTCACGGTTCCTGAGTTCAAGCCCCATATCAGGCTCTGTGCTGACAGCTCAGAGCCTAGAGCCTGCTTCGGATTCTCTGTCTCGTTAAAAAAATATTTTTTAAGAAAATTTATAAAAAATGGGTATTTTGAAAGACTGAATAATATGTTCAACATTAAAAATGGAAAATGTTGTCAATGTATTTAATTGTTTTTTATTTTTTAAGTTAATTTTTTGAGAGAGAGAGAGAGCCATCCTGCACAGCAGTGGGGGGAGGGAGAAAGAGAAAAAGAGAGAGGATCCCAAGCAGGCTCTGCACTATCAGCATGGAGCCTGACACAGGGCTCGAACTCACAAACCCTGAGATCATGACCTGAGCCAAAATCAAGAGTCAGATGCTTAACCCACTGAGCTACCCAGGTACCCCAATGTATTTATTTTTAATCAAAAATTAGGGGTACCTAGGTAGCTCAATCGGTTAAACATCCGACTCTTGATTTCAACTCAGGTCATGATCTCACAGTTCATGAGTTCAAACCCCACATCGGGCTTCCCACTAATAGCATCCAGCCTGCTTGAAATTATCTCTGCCTCTTGCACATGTGCATGCTCTCTCTCAAAATAAATAAATAAACTTTTAAAAACATTAGGTTAGTAACATTTTAACCTCCACTAATTGGTTTTAAACAATCCTTTTATATTTCTGTTCCAACTGAAATCAGACCAGTTATCTCAAACCATTTAGTTAGAATTTATAACCTATTAGACAAACACCCACTGGCAACACTGTTGTAGTCAGTTAAGATGACAAGAAGGAAGAAAAACAACAAATTATATAAGATCTAGCACAGGCCTGATATGCTGGCCAGTTTCAACTGTATGGCATCTTTCTAACACTAATATTATTCATGTTAGGAAGGTATTATCATAGCCAAGTTGCAGATAATGACATTTTATCTCTGAGAGGCTAACAACTCATCTAAGGTCATACAGCTAATAGTTAGCAGACCTTCCGTTTGCAAAGTTGCCAATGCCAGTAAACTATGCATTATTTAGTTTCTATGCCCCATACCTCTTGAAGAACTTAAATTCATATGATAAGGTGGCTAAGTATCAGACAATATGGCAGAACATCCAGAATTGACAAGATAAACTCTTCTTCCCCCTCACTTACCCAATGTGGAAGGAAGGAAGGAAGGAAGGAAGGAAGGAAGGAAGGAAGGAAGGAAGGAAGGAAGGGGAAAAGCCAAAACACAGAAATGTGGACTCTAAAGGCAAGAGAAAGTGCAATTGCCCTGTACTTCGATATCACCTCATTAGTGAAGTATAGGTCAAGGTCTCTCTGGAATAAACAATAAGCCCATGTGAGAAAACTAGGCTCCAATCCTTATGATCATGGCCACATAGATGAACCTACACAGATAGGGGTCTTTCTCCCCCTCTTCCCCTAACCATTTTCCATGTGTGTGCATGCACACGCGCGCGCGCACACACACACACACACACACACACACACACTCACACTATCCTGGACTCCAGAGAAGTTTCTAGAGAATCAGATAAACATAGGAGCAGTATCACAGCAATGTCTGAAAAAAAGTGGCCTCAGAATTAACTGCTTTCAGAGCTACATATACTTCTCACTGAGGTCTCAAAGGTGGTAGTCAGAGCAGGATGCCTAAAACTGGGAATTAAGGAAGGGTTGCAATTATTGGTAAAGACAAGGTCTCTGGAATATAAGATCACGGAGAAGGAGACTCCTAGGAGCTGAGAGGCAAGGGTAGTGAAAAATCATCTATATGTACATTTCAGTGGCCGAGAATTAAGATGGGGTAGCAAGGGACAAAGTGAGAGCCAGGAGAGAAAACTGCTGAGAAATGAAGATCAAACACCCAGTGGTTGGTAGGCAAGAGAAATGAAGAAGAGTAGTTTAAAGGAGTTTAGGAGGAGGACAGAAGCACGGTCTGAAAATGACAATAAGGAACAAGGAAGATGCCTCCTCACCCTTGGGCCAAGCAGTATGAAGAAAAGGTACAAGAGGAAAACAGCCACTTCTTGCTAGGCTTGCAGTGAAAGCAGCAACCTCAAGCAGAGCCAGATGTCAGAACAAGAAAGTAAAAGGGGGGGTGGGTGGCTCATGTGGGTGGCTTAGTTGGTTAAATGTCCGACTTTGACTCAAATCATGATCTCGGGGTTTGTGGGTTCTAGCACCTTATCAGGCTCTGTGCTGACAGCTCAGAGCCTGGAGCCTGCTTCAGATTCTGTGTCTCCCTCTCTCTCTGCCCCTCCCTGCTCGCACTCTGTGTCTCTCTCTCAAAATTAAACATTAAAAAAAGAAAGTAAAAGAAATATTCAGAGAAAAGTCTGACACTATTGCAGACTTTACTGATAACAGCTCTCAAACTTTATAAGGCACAAAGTAGAGTTCTAGGAATCAGGGAGGGGTGTTATAAAGGGACGGGAGAAATGTTTATAGCAACGCTATTGATAGCCAAAGTATGGAAAGAGCCCAAATGTCCATTAACAGATGAATGGATAAAGAAGATGCAGTATATATACAATGGAGTATTACTCAGCAAGCAAAAAGAATGAAATCTTGACATTTGCAACTACGTGGATGGAACTGGAGGGTATTATGCTAAGTGAAATTAGTCAGAGAAAGACAAATATCATATAACTTCACTCATATAATACATTTAAGATACAAAACAGATGAACATAAGGGAAGGGCAGCAAAAATAATACAAAAATAGGGAGGGGGACAAAACATGAGACTCTTAAATATAGAGAACAAACAGCCTGGAGCCTTTTTCGGATTCTGTGTCTCCCTCTCTCTCTGACCCTCCCCTGTTCATGATCTCTGTCTCAAAAATAAATAAAACTTAAAAAAATTTTTCTTAACAATAAAAAAAAAATAGAACAGAGGGTTGCTGGAGGAGTTGTGAGAGGGGGAGATGGGCTAAATGGGTAAGGGGCATTAAGGAATCTACTCTTGAAATCATTGTTTTACTATATGCTAACTAACTGGACACAAATTAAAAATCAAGTAAATAATTTAAAACAAATAAAATGTTAAAAATAAAATAATAAAATAAAACAAAAGGGACAGGAGAGAAGATGTACAAAGGCCGAAATAATTCAAGTATGAAACATAGGGGTGGGGGGTCACCTGGGAGATAAAATTCTTGTCATGACTAAAGATTAAGAACATGAAATTTGTCTCAATGGATTCAAGGTAGATGGTGGAGATAAAGCTGTGAGTGTTAGAGATAGAAGGGATGGGTTCTGGGGCTACCTCTTCACCCTCAGTGATGCAGATAAAAGGCATAGGGCAAGTGTGGGCTTCATCTCAGTTCATATCCAGTCCTCATAATGGCCCTATGTAGGAGGTACCATTATCATCCCCATTTTACTTATGAGAAAGAGAGTTAACTCTATTGAGCTCCTGGGCAAAGGAGTCATGAACTAGAAAAGTTAGGTTGTCTTTGCTTAAAGGAGAAGGGATGTGTACCTTCAGAGAGATGTTGGAGAGGGTGAAGATCAATGGGTGGACCCAGTGTAAAGGAGCAAAGACCTAGACTACCAAGAAAGTCCTTAAGGCCAGACAAATCCACAGTAAATTTTACAGAATGCACACAGCCTATGCATATATACCTTGAGAATTTGGGGAATCTAAGTTTAATAGTCATTTATACTATAAAGTTCTCTTTCAACAAAAGACATGACTCTGCCTGTTGCAGAGTCATGTCACTGCCAGCGATATGTATTTTGTAGCATTTGGAACATAATTCCAATATTTATGGTCACCTACTTTATTGCTAATCTTACTTACTTTTGAGTGCACTCCAGTATTTTCAGGATGAATTTTCCAGGCTAATTTCTCATTTGATAAGAAAAATATAGCTGACGTGGTATGATGAATATTATTAGGAAACAAAAAGTGAATTCTTCTTACCATTGGCAAAGATTTTAATTAGGACTTTTTTGCCTTCTATTATCAGATATGGTTCCCACCATAAATGACAGCGAAAAGTTGGCTGGAAACTGCAGTTAGAAAGCAGTTACTGATGGTGTAACACCAACCTGGAGATGCAAAGCAAGTGTTAGTCCCAGAGATCAGTGGTGAATGATGACTTACAAACAGCTCTGTGGGTAGGTTTAACAAATAATGTTGAACACACAAAGCAGACAAATGTAGCTATGATGAGGGAGAAACACACCTGAGAGAGGGTACAAGACAGAACTTCATTCAGTAATATGACCCTTCTCAATTTCATTCGACACAGAATTTCTCCACTGGATCCCACAATACAAATTGGCATTGATAAAACATGCCCATTAAAATTTCATCAAATTTTGCCAATATCTCTAACAACAGTTCTGAGAACTATTTTGCAAATCAAATATATGAAAGGATTATAAGTATCTTGCCATTTGCCACGAGGAGGATGGAGCTAGAGTGCATTATTATGCTAAGTGAAATAAGTCAGAGAAAGACAAATACCATGTAATTTCACTCACATGTGGTATTTAAGAAACAAAAGAGATGAGCATAGGGGAAGGGGAAAAAAGAGGGAGGGAACCAAACTGTAAGAGACTACAGAGAACAAACTGAGGGTTTATGGGGGTGGGGGGAGGTGGGGGAGGTGGGCTAAATGGGTGATGGGTACTAAGGCGGGCACTTGTGATGAGCACTGGGTGTTATATGTAAGTGATGAATCACTAAATTCTATACCTGAAATCAATTTTACCATATATCCATGTTAACTAACTAGGATTTTAGTAAAAAGTTGAAAAAAATCTGGAGGAATATATTAAATTGAAAATAAAACAGGATTGTAAGTAATAAAAACATATTGCTTTTAATAATGACATATGTCATAACAGTAATAATAATAACTTTAGTATTACTTCTAGTCTCACCAATATAAGCCTCAAGAAACCTGGCATAATAACCACTGGCAATCATATCATTCATTAGCTGATTTTTTTTAATTGCTTAAGTTCCATACAAATCATGGTGTTTTCTTCCAACAAACTCTCATATAAGACTTCTTGATGTATTAATAAAGAATCCTGAGTCGCTTTTTTAACAAGGCAAAAACAACAAACCTGCTTGGAGCTACTTATATTTATGAGCACCAGGAGTGTTGTTAGCTTCTCTTGCTAACATTAATCAGACAGCAGAAACAAAGGAGTATGGGGAAGTTCCCACATTCCACTATTTTATCTAAAAATTAACAATAGAAAAGGAAGCTACATTCTCACCTAAGAATATCCTCTCCCTCAATAATGATTCCCACATCTTCATGGATTTATTACTATTATTACTATTATCATTATTATTATTTCCTCAAGGGATTAAAAGAGTTAATAAAAACTCATTCAGCTCTCTCTTCTTCCTCCCCAAGTAAAGATCTTCCCTATAAAGAAACGCACATATGGACCACTCCTACAGCCATGTCATACTGGCACCTGGAAAGTTATTCCAGCCTATGCAGAGAGCAGGACTGAGCTAAGCTGTTACCCCTGCTCTTCAAAGGCTGAAATTATGGTGAGTTACATCACCCTTTGGCAGAAACAGCACCCTTCCTGTGTCTCATTATGAAACACCAACCAGATGCCCACTCACATCATGAGATTTTTCACAAAAACACAAATATTCCTGTGTGTCTGGAGAGCTGAAAGTCCATGAGCTACAGAATTCCCAAACCACTAACATCAGGAAATAAACAAACACTAAAAATGACCTTCATTCATAACAGCAACCCATACACATATATCAGCTCCCAGAAAGGGGGTTTGCTTTTTATAATTCTGCAAATTTTTCCTACATTTTATTAAGATCACAAAGACCCTGTTCCCTAGTGACAATGGTTTCTATTAATGACTCAGTGCCTCAAAAAGAGGACACAGACTCCAGTAATACTGACATTATCGTCTAATTCTCTTCACATCCCTAATTGCTAGTCCTAAACCAAATGACTAACAAAGTATCTTCTATCAATGATCCTGTCAGAAAATGAAGAAAATTCTTACAGGTCCCATAATTTAGGTCACCAATCTATGAATACATCATATACTCAGTGTTCATGTAAAGTTGAATTTTGTAGTTGACATGCCTTTTCCTACTGAATCAATGGCTTAAATTATTGCTAAATGTTTCCCGGTAGGCTATAAAAATCTATTTGAACCATTATGTACCTGAACAAATAGTATGATTTCTAATTTGTTTCACTATTAATTAGAACATTATTTCTATGGAAAAATAAATTCAAAGTTCATCCATTCATTTATTTATATTAAAACAAACCATACGAAAATGTCATTTTTGGTAGGTCAGAAACAGTTGAGTACTAACAAATTCATAGGGTTAAACCTGAAACATTCATCAAAAAAAATTTAACTGAATGACATAAAATAGAAAGAGGTTAGGAACAAAGCTGTGTAAATCAAAATTCTTGTATTTACAGATCATCACATCCAGTTAATGCACAAAGGTGTATAACTGGTATGTGACATTATGAGCAGCAACTTGTTGCATTTTGACTCAAGGGCAGCTAAAAACAAACCACACATTTTTTAAACCCCAAGCCATGGAAGCATGAACCCACCCCACACCCTGAGTGGGGACAGGATGAAGGTTAGGCATCATTTACTTGGCATTCAAAACACATGAGCAGGAGTCAAATGTTTACTAGACTTACAGGCATGAGAAAGGGCCAGACTCAACTCATGCTCTATGAATATATTCATAGAGAATGGTCTGTAATTCAAATTTTTTATTACTCTCTTTAGCTATAATGTTCATTCAAATTTGTTTCAGGTAATAAATAGATTAATCAACCTAATAAAGATCTCTGGTCTGTTTTCCATTTGAAAAATCTAGAGGATGAACACCTCTGTTTTGTGTAGGCTGCTTAATTATGCTAACTATATTTGGCTGAGAATATATATTAGACAGTGAGCCAAGCAGGATGTTTGGATCACAATATAAACCCTTATCCTCAACTCCAAATTGCATAGTTAATCTTCAGTGAAATTTCTCACAAATTTCTCCATAGTCAATAGAATGCATCTGTTATCTTAATATTATTAAACTCCTACAAAATTGCAGTTTGTTATCTTAATATTATTAAACTCCTATAAAATTATAGTTTGGGGAATTGGATGATAAAATCTTAGAATCCAGTCCAATTCCAAATTGAATTCTAAAATTTTAATCATCTTTCTGAATATAAAGTGATATTCATTAATTTTTTAAAAATCAGACAATGCAAAAATAAAGTAGAAATTGAAAGTCAGCTGTAATTGGAGAGGGCAGAAAATGGAGAACAAGGAATGGTGATAAAGGAGAGTGACTTTGCACTCATTGTATCAAAAACAATCACATCCAAAAAGCCACAGCCAATATAGCCTACTTAGCCTATAACTACTATACAAAACCATGTATGTTTAATACCAGATATTGGTTTATATAAAAAGGCCTTATGGATTTAGAATAAAGAGGTCACCTAAAGTGTCAAAATAGCAATGGGTCTAACTTTTCCTAAATAACTGTCAGGTACATTATCTTATTTGATGACTCACTCATTCCAAATATATTTATATTAATTGACTACCAAGTACGAAGCACTATGCTAGTCTCTAGGGATACAACTGTGAATAGGCCCTGCCCTCCTGAAGATTACATTCTAATGCAGCAGGTAAGATGTGAACAACCAGTTACACAATAAAGTATTTAATTAGAGTGTAAATAAAGTCCAAGGCACAGGAATACATGGTGTTCTAAGAGTATAAGGGATTCTAAGCTAGTGGGAGAAGCATGGGAGGCTTCTTTAAGGAGTGCTATTAGCTGAGTTCTGAAGGATTCGGAGGTAATTCACACTAGGCAAATAACTGGGAAGAAGGTCTATGTACGGAGAGCTGAAAAATCCCTAAAAATAAAAAAGCAACAGAGACTACTCAAAGAACTGAAAGGAAACCAGTACGCCTGGAGTAGAGAGAGCAAGTGTAGGGTAGCCCCAAGATTAGGATGGTGAAGCAGATGGGGGCCAGATGGCATTAGGCAAGGTTTCTGAACCTCAGTGCTACTGACATTTGGAGTCAATAGTCCTTAGTGTTGGGGACCTGTCCCACATATTGTAGGACTTTTAGCAGCATGTGTGGCCTCAACACACTAGATAACAATAGCACCTCTCTCCTGCCACCACCACCGCAATAACCAAAAATGTCTCCAGACTTTGGCAAATGTCCCCTTGAGGACAAAATTGCGCTTGGTTAAAAACCACTGCCACAAGGCCTTATAGGTGATTTAAGTTTGGCCTTTATCCTAAAAGCAATGAAAAAACACTGCATAATTAAAGCAAATGAATGATTTTTTCAAACAATCTGGGTAGGGCAAGAAGACATTAATTAAAGGAGTTAAATTCTACAGCTGCCGGAGAAATCATAGCTCTCCAAGCCTACAGAAGACTAGGGTGACAGTAGGTCAGTCACTCCCAGGATAATCTGAGTAGGTCAGCTGCCTCACTGGAAGTGCAAACAGGGTCACTGGTCACATACTTCCCCACTGTCCCTTCATGTAGCTGGATCATCTAGGCTTCAGGGGCCTTTTGCGCATCTGTGTTTACCAGGCAGCCTGGCAGTAATGCTCTACACAGTGTTTGCTAAATAAATGTTTGTCCATGATTATTGGAATTCCAATACGGTTATTAGGGACGGGGTAGGACTTACACAAAAATAGTATGGACACATTGAGGAGGGCATTTGTTGGGATGAGCACTGGGTGTTGTATGTAAGCCAATTTGACAATAAATTATATTAAAAAAATAAAATAAAAAATAATATGGAGAATAAATTGTAGATATATATTATAAAATAAAGAACATATTCTCTCTATATATCTCTCCATATGTAAACAGATGGTATTTATGTTCCTTTGAGTGTGTCCTTATACATTTTTTAGCACAAAACTAAAAAACCCAAATCAGCAAAACCAAAGCAAAAATCAAATACAGAAAACAAAGTTGTTTCACCAGAAACAGTAATTCTTTTCTTTAGAAGTCTCATGGCTGTACTAACTTGAGAACTTTATTGGTTAGAACAGAAAGTTAGTCAACTATTTCCACTCTTGTTAACTTAGCTCCTTCTGCTCTGTAGGAAAAACATGTAATTTGTCACTGAGGTTTCTTGTTATTTCAATCTTGTTGCATTGTTAGCTATTTTTATTTTATAAGTGCTTGAAAGGTATTTACTATGCAATTTCATGGCAATAAGTAAGGTAACTCTGGATGAGCATCTAAAAGATTTGCTATGTATACCCTTACTGAGAAACTTAAGAGGATGGAACATTTCCTATAATGACCAGGTGAATGTTAATTTCGTTTAGCACCTCCACCCCCAGCCTTTGTCTTTTTCTCTCTTGCTATTTCCCACATGTGGGCTCTGCCAGTGAACTTACTGTTCCTTCTCCATCTGTGCTTACAAACCATGGTCCATCTGTGCAGGATGAGTTTCATTTAAACCAATAACCAAGAAGTAAGAGCCAATGTCCTTAGGCATACTAGAGTGGAAAAACACTGCCCACAGAATCCCTCTGACCCCTGAGTCTGGTGAAGTCTCCAAGGGCCAAAGCTATCTATCATTAAATTGCTCTATTGGAGTTCTGGCTCAAATTTCCAGGCAAATTCCTGATTTTTACAAAACCTTCTGATTATCGATCTACTCGTGCCACAAATCGACATATAGATCATTCCTGCTTCTAGGCACTTGCAGCAGAGGCTCCTGAATTGTGATGAACCTTATCTGCACTGCCCTCAACAAAAACATATGTGTGGGCCCCCTACAGTCTAATGGAATAAGATTAGCCGGAGATAGGGGCAGACCCCCAGTCCTTTTAATGCAATCCCCAAGAAAACCTGCACACCCAATTCTATGTGCACCAAAATTTAAGAATAACTACCTTAGAGATGAGAGCAATAATTACTAATGGTCATATAATTATTAATGAGTCAAGGATAAGAAGATTGACAACATAAATTATTTTTCCCTAGATGAACTGACAGGCTCCTGGAACAGACTGAACAAAATGACCTTCGAATCCGGATCCAGTTATATAACAGATGTTTAATAAAATTTGGATAAGGAAATACAAGCATATTTACATACACGTACATGTACTTTAATCCGTTTTCTCGGTTTTTTTATATAAGAAAAACCTCAAGACATACACGAAGGAGGAGAAAAAATGAGATTTCTCATTTTATCACTTGGAAGTGTTATGCAAGAAAGTACCAGGTTCCCAGGAAGGAAATGCATATTTATCTTACCCATCTTTTTCACCATGAATGCATCTTAAGTCTCAATTATTAAAATGAATTAAGATAAGCTATTTATACATGATAGACCTCCCAGGAAGAAATTAGATTACTCCCAAGCTTCTCACTCAGTTATCTCCTATACTCCCTGTTGTCTGACCTGACCACTCGTCATTGCTTTACTCTTTTGCAAAGTCGGCCTCAGAAGATGTCTGCATATTTGCAAAAAACAATGTAACAGTATCTGTCCTTGCCACAGGTGACCCACAAAGGAAATTCTATACCCCACATCTGATTCAAGATATCAGGAGCTCAAATGCAAGGAAAATGGAGAACCAGAACTACCAATGTACAAATACAAAATGCAGTTGGGTACACTGGACTATAATGACAGGCAAATTCATTTGATATGTTGAACCCTAGGCATCCTGCACTAGTTCTCTTTTATTTTAAATCTGTCCAAAAATAACAAATACTTTCCCACTCATGGAGCATTCCATGAAAACTGCTGAGTAAGGACACTAGAATAGGTTCTTCAGTCCTAATAAGTCACTCTAATTTATCATTTATCTTGCACACATCCCCTTGGGGAGGATAATAAGAGGATGATATGCATAACATATTTCCTTTAAAAAGAGAAATGCCTTTCACTAGGTTCTTACTCACTCTAGACAAGAAGTTGTAAAGCAGAAACTTGATGGTTGAGAGCAGGGCATTAAGCAATGTTGAGAAAGATCAGTTGCCAAATGGAGCTTAGAATAGGACTTTTACAAGTAACTCAGATGAAATTAATGCTACATTGCCTCAATATCAATGCCATCTTTCCCATTAGTATGCCTAGGAATGCTGCTAAGAACTCAAAGGAAGGGAAGTTAAAGAGGAGGGGGAATGCTCCTACCTGTTGCTTAAACAGTCTTGCTATGAATATACACTTGTGTGATCAACCCATAAAGCCTGCCATCATCACCATAGCCAGTCACCACAGTATTCTATACATACCAAATCAAATTCAGTACTTCACCTACAAAGTGTGTAAGAATCACCCAGAGATATTCTTAAAACAGTAATCTGAACCCGGGGACCATGGATTTGCATTTCCAAAAATCTCCCAGGTGGTGCAACTGCTGGACTATGGGCCATATTTTCAGTAATATTCCTCCAAGTGATTTTTTTCTGATTCCTTTTACCCATGAGGGTTGTTTCTGAGTGTCCCATACTAAGTTGGTAAACTAAGAATGCTGAAGGCCAACTCACTGGTAAATTTAGCCTCTGCTATGCCATCTTGGCCCTGTGTTTCCCTGGGAAGAACCCTTAACAGGAGAATACCACTCAACAGACCCCTGTCAATATGGTGCTCACATTGGTGAACTCACCAGAAAGTGAAATAGCCACAATCCAATGTGAAATGGTCTGATTCAAAGACCATGTTCACTCCATTATGTGACAGTTATCATTAAATTCAAGAATGGATACAGAAAGAGAGGACCCAAAAGAGGCTGAGGTCAGAAATCAAAAAAAAAAAAAAAAAAAGATATACTGAGATTCTAACCCCCAGTACCTCAGAATGTGATGTTTTTTTGGAAATACAGACTTTACAGAAGTGATCAAGGAAAAATGAGATCATTAAGATAGGCCCTAATCTAGTAGGAACCGTGTCCTTGTAAAGGGAAATTTCAACACAGAGACAGACACACACAAAGGGACACAACTACATAAAAAGACACAGAGCGAAGACGGCTATATGACTGGAAAAATCCAACCACCAGCCAAGGAACTCCAACGACTGCTAGGAGCTAAAAAAGGCAAGGAAGGGTTCTCCTCCAGAGCCTTCAGAGACAGCATGTCAGTGCAAACATCATGATTTCAGACCTGTAGAGACTAGAATTGTAAGATCATAAATTTCTATTGTTTTAACCCATTCAGTCTTTGGTACTTTTATATAGCAGCCCTAAAAAACACACAAATATTCACAGGAACAATAGGAAGTGGCAGCAAAGAGCCCATGGTTGGAGAAAAAGGAGTGTTGTACCATAAAACCAAAGGGGAAAGAGGCTGAACTGAATTTCAGACCAAAGACAGTAAGAATTTCACGGAAATTACCTAAACAATTGTTCTCCCTCTAAAGTGACCTTCCTCACACCCGAAAAACAAATAACCCAGTGAAGAAATGGGCAGAAAACATGAATAGACACTTCTCTAAAGAAGACATCCGGATGGCCAACAGGCACATGAAAAGATGTTCAACGTCGCTCCTTATCAGGGAAATACAAATCAAAACCACACTCAGATATCACCTCACGCCAGTCAGAGTGGCCAAAATGAAGAAATCAGGGGACTATAGATGCTGGAGAGGATGTGGAGAAACAGGAACCCTCTTGCACTGTTGGTGGGAATGCAAATTGGTGCAGCCGCTCTGGAAAGCAGTGTGGAGGTTCCTCAGAAAATTAAAAATAGACCTACCCTATGACCCAGCAATAGCACTGCTAGGAATTTATCCAAGGGATACAGGAGTACTGATGCATAGGGGCACTTGTACCCCAATGTTTATAGCAGCACTCTCAACAATAGCCAAATTATGGAAAGAGCCTAAATGTCCATCAACTGATGAATGGATAAAGAAATTGTGGTTTATATACACAATGGAATACTACGTGGCAATGAGAAAAAATGAAATATGGCCTTTTGTAGCAACATGGATGGAAATGGAGAGTGTGATGCTAAGTGAAATGAGCCATACAGAGAAAGACAGATACCATATGGTTTCACTCTTATGTGGATCCTGAGAAACGTAACAGAAACCCATGGGGGAGGGAAGGAAAAAAAAAAAAAGAGGTTAGAGTGGGAGAGAGCCAAAGCATAAGAGACTGTTAAAAACTGAGAACAAACTGAGGGTTGATGGGGGGTGGGAGGGAAGGCAGGGTGGGTGATGGGTATTGAGGAGGGCACCTTTTGGGATGAGCACTGGGTGGTGTATGGAAACCAATTTGACAGTAAATTTCATATATTAAAAAAAAAAAAAGACAGTAGTAACGAATATTTATAAGTATACAAGTAGTATATTTCTTGTTTCTAAAATAAAAATCTAAAAAATTCCATTTTAATTAATATTTCAATGTGTGTTTTAAGTTCTGTCTTCTTTTAGGAGTACTAGTATTTACTATTAATCAAAATTATTATGGTAACTGAATCTCAATAATTAATTACATATTATGTCTTTAAATTTTACTTGTTGGTGTTCTGATTTGCCTCAAATAATTTTTGGAAATGTGTCACACATAAACCACCTTGCAAGAAATTTAAGTTCTTGGTGGAAAGGGCTATATTGTTTTGTGTATAGCAAGTGATAGTTCCAGCCCATATTAAATCCATAAATCCCCATACATTGGTTAAAACGACATGCAGGGCACTTTATTAAAATTTTTTAAAGCTTGGCTGCCATCAGATTGAATGCTGTATTAAAAGCAATTATGCTGTATTAACAGGAATAATAGAATAAACAAAACAAAGCACAAAAAAGTAACAAGTGGCACTTGTTCTAACATTTTAAAGCAAACATAATCCTCTCCCAGTCCAAATCTATTAATTACTCGTGAGACTTATAACAGTTCTACACAATTTCCAAATCTTTTTCATCTTTGAAATGCAGACTTTCAGATGCAGAGGTACTTGAGAATCCACTAGCAGTGTGATTCTAAAGTAATAAGCCTTCCTCCTTGCCTCCTGAGAAGAGCGGGTGGGTGGAGAGTGAGTATTAAGGAGTTGTGGTTTTCTTTTTCTTCCTTCCTTCTTTCCTTCCTTCCTTCCTCTTTCTTTCAAGTAACAGGAAAACTCAGATTCCAAAAATCTCCTTCCCTCCTTATATATTTCTTCCTCTTTAAATTGCCCAAAACTTTCTCTTTAAATGTGGGATTTGAACTTACAACCCTGAAATCAAGAGTCGGATGCTTAATTGACCAAGCCACCCAGGCACAACAATTGCCCAAAATTTTTTAGTTTGAATTCTTAATACTAGTATAAGTAGCAACAATTGGGGAATTTTAATACTTTAAAGTTGCTATCATTTTAATATAACTTAGAGTGACAAAAGCTCTGTATTTAAAATTAAAGGGTGAGAGCAAATGGATCATGAGGATTCTAGGAATCTATGCCTGGTAGAGGGGCTACCAAAAGGTAGCAGAGGGCAACAGATTATGGAAGGAAAACAAGGCCAATTGTGTGCACATCCCAAGAGTGGAGAAAGCCTGAACAGCCTGAATTTTGGCAGGTACCATCACAGCTCAGGTCAACAGATACCAAGAGCTATTAAACATGGAGGGGCCAATGACATTCAGCTCAGATTCATCCTCCTTTCATCTGCCTCCACTGTCTGCTTCCTACCTGCTGGGAAATCAATAGTCTAGCAGACATTATTAGATGTACCAGACATTCTGGGAGCCAACTGGTTCTGGAAAAGTCTATGAGAACTAGAATTTTTTATCTTTATCTTTCATCCTCTTGAGGCACTACCATCCAAATAGCGGTTCAACAACTGGGCTTAAAATCTCTCTCAGGCACAAAGGAATGTGAAGCCAAGCAATCAAGCTTCTTCAAGCTTCCAAACTATGTGAGAACAGAATAAGACCTAGGATGGTCAGGCTGCTTTCTGCTTCTTCTTGCATTTGGCAGGAAGGGGTTTCCATCTGGGTTCCTTGAGCCCTTGGAAAATTGTTGTTCCTGGCATTTTAAGGCCCGGAATACCAGAGACAACACTCCATGGAGAGGAAAGAACAGACTGAGATATGCACCCAATACAGCAATGGGCCTCTTTACAGAGAAACTTAAACGAGCCCATCTGGCAGGTATCTGAGGCACAAATATTCTTTATTGACTGTGGACACAGCCTAAATCATACAGAGTAAGAAAATAAGAATATAATTTAAGGAAATACAAGTTCCCACAAATTAAATTGATTTCATTCATGCTCCAGTTGCCCTGTTCATTTGTAACATTTTTTACACTGATAACCTCCTTCCCAACTTCTCTGTTCATGCTTGGGCTCACACATTCTCGTAATCTGTTCATTATCTGTATTAGTTATTCATCAAATACTATATACCTTTGGCTGGAATCTGACCAACTTATAAAAAAAAAAAGTTTGCTCTCCTAGGAAGAACTTATAAAAGACAAATCTTGACTTCATCATACAATGGCACATGGTATACTCTCCAAAGAGTTTGCCATTAAAACAGAGCTATCTACCCCTTCCTTTCAAAGCCAAGATATGTGGATTCTGAAAATTTCAGCCAAAAAAGAGTATCTTCAAAAACCACAAACTATTTATGGGTAAAGGTGTTATTTATTTATTTGTTTGTTTGTTTCACCTTCAAATTTATGTTCTACAGACTTTTGCCATGTCTTCTATTAGAAAGCATCAACATAATACACAGGTACCAGACATTAACGCGGTCTTTAAAAATGTTTCTGTTTATAAAAATTAAGAAATACTACGTGTGAGAATCTAATATGACATTTTTCCTTCTTTCTTTCCCCTTTGCCAAATCAATCAAATTACAATAGCTACCAGAACAGTATGAGAGAAACCTCATCATCCACAACACACAGAGAGCAAACAGCAAGGCGCTTCCCAAACCAGTATTGCATGTGGAGAGTCAACAAAAGACAGTAAAGAATACAAACTGCCTTCAGTAAGAAACACCAGAGCAAGGGATCTGAGAGCTAACAGTGAACTTAACAATAAGAACTGGGATCCAAAGGAAATCTGAGGGAAAACACAATAAATAGTGAAATCAGAAAGAAAGAAAACTAGCTCGCAAAATAAGGTGCCCCAGACAGACAGGGATACAAAGGTCAAGGTAGCCCATGACCATAATGATGGATTCTGAAAGCAACACTTCTGTAATGTGCTCTTTAAATACTAAGACTGGATCCAAATGATTAAAGTGTGTTTCTCATACTATTTGACCCCAAAATTCAACCTGCTCCCATGTTGGTTAGATATCAGAGCTAGAAAAATGAGCCAAGATAAGTCAGTTCCTGTGCTGATTTATTGCCATCCAATTAGGCAGCTCTCAGCTCACTGATCAGAAACTAAGATTAAAGGAAAAAAGACACTATAAAGGCTAAAACTTCTGCAATCTTCTATCTCAACCAACTACATGAAAAGATATGCAGAACCAAATTTAGTTTGGGTTATAAATCACTCCAAGTGTTAAAGGGAAAAGAAAACAGATGTTAACATTTAAACATGCTCCTTGTGAATTTTGGTACATTATTATCTAACCGATTAAAAATATTTTTAAATGAAGTGGAAAATGCTGTTATTTTACTGCCTACACCAAACAATTACATCCGATATAAAAAGCTGCTACAGGAATGAAAAGTTTATCGAAGTACAGAATATTATATAGATTTGAGTAAGTATTGTTAGTATAATTGTTATTTGTCCCACTTCATTCTAATTGTTTATGCCTTACTAAATCAGAAAAAAAAAAACGCTCATCAGGATCAATATATGAATAACTAACACTGTGTGGACTGAGGGATTTGTCTCAATCCAATGGTTATGTAACCAATTACTGCTCTGTTCATTAGAAGATGTTAATACTCCAACACAGTATTTGCAAAATCCCAAGAATTTTAAATTATGCTTTTATTTTTTATTCCTTAGAAAAAAAGTGCATGTAGAAAAACTAAGACAATCTACAAGTTGGGAAAGTAAAATAGTAATAATAATTAGGTCCTGAATTGTAGCATCAAGCCATAGCCTCTCTAAACCACAATTTTTTCTTAATATATCAGCCCAACTTATATCCTACAATCACTGTCATGATTCCATTAGATGGTGTAGGTTACATTTTTTTAAATGATAGAGCCCTATGTAGTACACATGTATTACTACTACCAATGCTTGGGTAACCAGAGGAAATAAGAAATAATGAAAAATAAATTTAATTCGGTTCTGGGTTGGTTTTATCACAGAATACTGGTAAGTGTCATTAATTCAACTTCCAATATAGATTTTCAAAATTTATTTATCCAAAGTGTTAAGTGGCATATTTTATAAATATCTGTTTAACAGAAAAAACTTAATTTAAAAAGATAATTAATAAATTATTTTCCTTCCTTGAGGTACACATACCCACAAATGTGAAGCAAATTGTCCTTTTGCTATGTGAGCTTTTCAAAAACATCAATAAATAATAACCTATTAGTACCGCCTTAGCCTACTGTCATTGAAGAATAATATAGTGCTGTGAAATAAGTCAGAGAAAGACAAATACCGTATGATTTCACTTGTAGGTAGAATCTCAACACAAAACAAAAACAGACTCATAAATATGAAGAACAAACTGGGGGTTGCCAGAGGGAAAGAGGTAAGGGGAAAGGTGAAATAGATAAAAGGGATTAAGAGGTATAAACTCTCAGTTATTAAGTAAATAGTCATAGGGATGAAAAGCACAGCAAAGGGAAAATAGTGAAAAAGATTGTAATAACGTCGTACGGTGACAGATGGTGACTACATTTGCCATGGTGAGTGCTGCGTAATGTAGAGAATTGGAGAGTCATTATGTTACACACCTGCAACTAATATTATATGTGAACTATTACTCAATTAAATTTTTTTAAAGAATAATATAGTTCTGGATTCCCTAGAATACTAGGATGTGCCCAGGTAGAGGTTAAAATGGAGCTAGTATAACTGTTTCCTCACTCTGAAAGTTCCTGAATAGAACCTCTTCCCAAGTCCTTGATCTGTGGGTCTCCAAAATTTTACAAGGGAAAAATAAATAAATAAAATAAACACAACCACACAAATTCCTGCTTCAAAGTAAACACTGTGTGATCATAATGTGATTTCTGAAGCATATTTTTTTTTAAATAATTCTTCTTTTGGTGATTGCTTCCAACCAAGGAAATTATCTCCCCAATATATGCAGTAGATAGTTTTGGTAAAAGCAGATATAAGACAGTAAGAATACCCAAAAGATTCTGGCAACTTAAACTTTCACTTAGCAGCTAACTTTTCTCTGGTTACATTTCCCAAATTTCTGAATCTTCACTTGTTGTCAGTTACCCCTTTATTGACAGCTCAACCTCTGATCATAATGCTGTTATATCAAATTCATTATTACTTTTGCCCCCATTCTTATTATTATAAACAAGCCTTATTAGGAGTAAATTATACCAAGTGTCCAAATAGCTGAATTAATAAAATGGAGAGCTAAATCATTTCGCACAACCTAAGATGTAAACCCAGTTATCATAATAGAGTTCTCTCATAGTAAGGGACAACACCCACTTAAAGTGTGTGAATATTACAGCTGAGTACTATGTACTATATACACAGAGCAAGGAAGGGTATCTATCACCAAAGATGTGATAACAGACAAAACCACATTAAGAGGCTGACTAGTCACACAGTTGCTCATATTACCAAGAAACTATCGCTAGAAATATATCAAGATGGTGAAAATTGCATTTTACAAAGTCCTCTCAAGGACAGGCTAAATAAGAGACTACTTCAGTGAAGTCTCATGAGGCAGAGTATATCCTCCTCTGGACGTATCCAAGTAGCTCCAGTGACGTGCTGCTTAGGGAAGCAGACGGGAGTTACTGAGCAAGCCACCAGCAGCTGTACTCAAACTGCTGCACCCTCATGGCAGCCTTCTAAATCAATGTGGAAGAATAAAGAGAACTTTTCCAGAAGGGGCACCAAATTATTGCCCTAGGAGGGCAGCCAGATGTCACCTAACCCAATCCGATTTTCATTTTAGATGGTGCACTCTGGCAGCACTACGGATTGGAGGGGAGACACTTAAGCGTCTTCTTGCAACCACCCAGACAAGAAGTACCTAGCACCTAACTCAATCTGTGGTAGTGAGGATGGAAAGGAATGAGACTATGTCCTCTGGCCTTCCTGAGAGGTGCATGAGTTTGGATGAGGTCTTAAGGAGAACAAGCAGAAAATGATGAGAGCAGGGGTGCCTGGGTGGTTCAGTTGATTTAAGCGCCCAACTTTGGCTCAGGTTATAATCTTCCAGTTCATGAGCTCGAGCCCTACATCGGGCTCACTGCTGTCAGCAGAGCCTGCTTCAGATCCTCTCTCCTACTCCCTCTTTGGCCCCCTACTGCTCATGCTCCCGGTCTCTCTCAATAAAAATAAACATTTTTTAAAAAGAAAGAAAAGAAAATGATGAGAGCAAAGAAGGTACTTAACTAACACAGTTTCAGTTGAATAATGGGCAAAGAAGCCAAACAACACTGAGCTCAGGAGGAAGTGGGAGAATATGAAGAAGAAATTAATCTAAACCCCTTTTCTATGAAGACTATCAAAGAATATCTTAAATGTCATAAATAGCTTTGAAACAAAGTCAACAGATATAGGATAAGTAAGATATGAAAACCAGGTCTCCAACATAAAGTAAATTTATGTACATTATGTCAATATGCTATTAACTTTTTTGAATGGCATCTTAGCAACACAGAGAAAGAATAAGTCAGACTCTTACCAGGTAATTGGACGATGGAGGCACACTGCTATACCTACCACACAAACAGGATGGACACGGTTCCGCAGGGAAGCAGTGTTACCAGTTGCCTATAAAAGAAAGAGGCTTCTCAAGCCTTCCAAGCAGCTACTTGAATATCAAAACTGGATCATTTAGTTAGGTGTGAACTATCATCAGGAAAGGTGCAGATTCACAAAACCAGATCAGTGTTGGCTAGGACAATTACACAGTGCTGGCTCATATCGGTATACACCAAAAATTCTCAAAGCCATCTCTTCCCTGTACCTTTAGGAGAGTTCACTCATTTGAAAAGAGCATAATGAAATGCCTTTACGTGTCACCACTACTGAATGGCAAAGGAAATGCCTAGAACCATTCTGTCCAACCTTCCTGAGACACAAATTTTGCAAACTACAGTTGCCTCTCCCACCAAGATACAAAGAATAACACTTTGTTACAAACTTTCCACAATTTCATATCTACCCGTGTATGTAAAACAAATGATCACATTCATACTTCTTAGTTAATAACATGAAACACCTCCACATAATTTCTAATAACCTTGCAGTAAATCCCTACAACAAAGAGCCAAAGTTACTTTAAAGGGCTGTGTGCTAGAACCAGCTAGCGCTCCTGAGAGTTAATTTTGTGTATTTCTTTCCAACTCCATTTTCAGTAATGTCAAGTCAGTAGCTTAAATCAGCCATGGTGGGAGTATTTACACCACAGAAGCTGGAAAACACTACAAATCAGAATTTTTGTCACCTTATAGAGAGCAGTTGTTAAACCTTTACCAACCCACCACTACTCTAGGCACCCTTTAAAAGCTGACTTGGATCCCCTCCCATCTCTCAGTTTAGAAGAGTTCTCCAGGATTTCCAAAATGCCAACATTTCCCAGTCTGAAAATTCACTCTCTCCGAGGGAACATACCTTAATAGCATCCTTACTGTTGCTAAATTATACCAGAGGGGAAAAAAAAATACTTTTTTGCTAAATCAGCTCTTGGTATTGCTCTAATATTTCAATTCTGTGCTGCCTGACAGCTAGGAGTCTAATTACCGCTCTTCCATTCATCCATTCAGCAATCCTTGACTATTCAGACCTTCAACCCAGCAAGGCATTACAGATTACTCCTTACTCCTCCTCCTCTTGCCTGCTTCCCGTGAAAGGACTTCATCGGAATCCAGAAGCAAATGCCTATTTTCGTGTGTGATGAGGAATGCCAGTCACCGTACTAATAACTTGCTTCGCAGGTATATACTCCATGCTGTATGCCAGGCGCAAAAGAGGAATCAAGCACAATCCCTCCTTACGGAGATCAAGTGTGGCAAACAGACGTCCCCCATTGTATTTTAAGTAAGAGTAGGAACAGTGAAAGTAACTGCTTCTCCATTGTATTTTAACTAAAAGCAAGAAGAGTAAGAATACTTTGGAATTCAAGGAGGACTTTTTAAATATGCAATTTCTCATTACATGGATACTTCGATTCAACACAATTTATTGACTCAGGGACTACAGTGAGTGACTTACTGTGCATACCTGTCACCTATCCATGAGGAGATAGAAACAGGAGGAGAAGCAAACATGCAGTCAAGTTATACTACACTATGAGCCATGTGTCAGACGCCATTCAGCCCTAAGATACACTTTAGTCCTTAGAACTATATCATACATAGCCAGAAAAAAAAAAATGTTTAAATGAATTAAATTTAAAAAGTATTAAATAACACCAAAATATAAAGAAGCTGGCATGCTTTCCAAAATGTTTCTCTGCCAACCTTCAAAAAAATAAACCAATTATTCTAAAACTTCTCTTTCAACCACTAGATGCATTTTATAAGGTTAATGGTTGTCATGTAACGTGAAACTTACAGACGTCACACATTGGTGTCACAGGCTGCTACTAATTCAGAGGAATATTTAATTGATATCTTGTAAAGTGTCCTACAAATGAGAAAAGTAATCTGTACTAACTCCCATTAACAAAATATCAAATGCAGTAAGTAAAATAAAAAGCTATTTTGGCATTCCAATTTTCATTAAGTCATGATCAAGATCTCCAAATGAGAATTAAATTTCCATACAAAATAAAAATTCATTTTACCCCAAGGAATATAAATCTATTCTTAAAATAATTGAATTATAGTAATAAAATATAAATTTTTCCAAAGGTATGAACATATCTTTTCATATGATGAAGTAATTTACTCAATGTGACATTCTAAGATAATTTCATTCCAAACCACACTACTCAAGTTGTGTGATATGACATCAGTTTATATGTATACCTACAATACCTTGAAGGGAACTTGCAAATAATTTTCATATATAATTTAGACCAGGAGTCAGCAAGTATTTTCTATAAAGGATCCTGTAGTAAATATTTTAGGCTTCACAGTCTATATGGTCTCTGGGGCAGCTACTAACACTGCCCTTGCAGTATGTAAGCAGCCATAAAGAATGTATGAACTAACAAATATGCCAAGCCCCAATAAAACCTTATTCACAACAACAGTGGGTCACAAGTGACCTGCAGGCCATAGTTTGCCAACCCCAATTTCAATTTTTTTTAATGTTTATTTATTTTTGAGAGAGAGGGACAGACGGTGTGAAACAGGCTCTGCACTGTCAGCGTGGAGCCCGATGTGGGGTTCAAACTCGCAAACCATGAGATCATGGCCTGAGCTGAAGTCGGAAGTTCAACCAACTGAGCCACCCAGGTGCCCCGCCCTCCAAATTTCAACTTTGAAAACTGAGATGACATCTTCATAGTGCAACCGGCAACCCAAGAGTTAACAGCGCAGAACAGTGCCTCTGCATCTCTTATCAAAATCTTGTTCGTTCTCAGAGTGCTGATGCCACCGTTTCTATAATATTCCTGCCTGACACCGTCATAACTGAGCGTTAATTTAGTTATTCTGCAGGAACTCGAGGTTTCATCAAGCAGCCAGCCAGAACCAATTACGACCACTGACCTCCTCTTTGAACACAACAAAATGAAATTAACACGCCCCCCCCCCATTAGCAATTTCTTTTTATCTGATTTTGAGCCTAGTAGTTCCTCTCTCCTTTACCCAGACCCTTTTTTCTTGACTTTAAAAATCCCTGACTCTCCTTGGGGGAGGTGGGGACGAAGTTGAGGCTTGCCCTTTCCTGTCCTCATCTGGCTGCCTCTCAGACTTTCCTTGCACACAGTCCATGTCTCAGTGATGGGCTTTGCTGCAACTGGGGCACACAAACTTGGGTTCAGTTACAACAAGTACCTCTGAGATTTACCAGTATATCCTTCTCCTTTTACCTTCTCTTCATTCTGGATAGACTGTCTTAACATGTATGGTCTAAGCAATTGGCGATTAGATACTTTTGCATATTAATATTTTATTTTAACACGTCCTCTGCCTACACATTTCATCAGTCCTCTAGCACCTAGCACTGAATAAGCTACTCGTAGGTCCTCAGTGTAGCCAGTTGATTCTGTTGGTGCCACTAAAATGAAACAAAGCTGCTCTGCCTCAATTCTAACTGTTCCAGAACATCAGGGTCTGACTCAGCAAAACCATAGAATAGTAGGATTTAAGAGAACTGGCAGACTTGGTGAGTATTAGTCACAAAGGAGGATTGTATCCAAGCATGATGTTTATTACTTGCTAAATAGGGAGTACAGATTCAAAATATTAAGATAATTTTTTAAAGTTAATCATTTGAATTTTTTTTTAAGTTTACTGAGCAATTTTAGTCAGTTCATTCGAAAAAACTGAGCAATTGAAACTTACTTTGTTGGTATTATGGATACCTTGCTTTATTGAATATTTTTAGTAAACAAGTATTTCAAACAGGGTCATACTAAGTAGCAATGAGCATCCTAGATGAACACTGGCTTGCTTAAGAAGTAAAAAGTGGGGCGCCTACGTGGCTCAGTTGGTTAAGCATCTGACTCTTCATTTCAGCTCAGGTTGTGGGATCGAGTCCCTTGTCATGCTCTGTGCTGGGCATGGAACCTGCTTGAGATTCTCTCTCTCCCTCTCCCTTTGCCCCTCCCCCCCCCACATACACTTTCTTTCTCTCTCAAAAAAAGAAAAGACACAGAGAGAAAGAGAAGTAAAAAGTGATGGGGAGAAATGTTGAAAGGCTAGTGATTTCTTTTATTGCACAGAAATTTCTGAATTGAGCAAAGGGCCAAAACATCACAACGATCCACAATTTAATCTCCTGGAACCATTAGACCAATTATTGATGGTGCCATAAAGACTTCCAAAATGAGAGTTAATTTCTTGTCCTCCACATCAAAATCATGAATGCATATAAAAAGCAAGCAGTACATTTTCCCTAAGCAATAATTTTTCCTTTCCCTAAGTTTCATGTAAATTACAACAACCCAGATTAATATTTTTTAGGACATTTTGAAAAAGTAGATTTCTTTGGTCAGTATACGATGCCTCTCTAAACACATATATTTAAACTTCTGGTATATTTTTCAGGATATTCTTAGTTATCCTTTCACTGTGAGTTTGAAAGATCTTCATAGAAAAAGACCCTCTACTGTAGAGTGAAACACGCAGAGCATACAAGATTCTAATATAAGTATTACAAACAATTAACCAACTTTGAAATAAAAATCAATAAGCAAACTAAAAATTTTGTAGTTTAAGCTATTTGGTATGATCCTATCTGAAATACTTATTTACTGAAAATATTATTTCAGCATAAAATAAAGCAAAACATCCATGATACCAACAAAATAGGTTTCAGTAACTCAGTGTATCAGAAAAATGTTAAGGGGGACTCCCTTTTTCCACTGCTTTGCAAGTTGAGAAGCTGTACCACACAACAGAATGCGACTCCCTAACACAAAGTCTGACTCATGCTTAGTAACTGAGAGACTCTGGGCATGTTACTTAACCTCTCAGGTGGTCTCAGTTTGCTGTGCTGAAAAATGGCATAATTAATAATATAAGAGCCTATCTCACAGGGTTGATGTGAGATAGTTATCTGTAACCTACTATAAACAGAGCTTAAAACATAGAAAATGTTGAATATTAGCCATTAGGCGTATGTTGTTTTGTCTGGGTTCTATATCATTTGCTATGACTTAACCTCACAAATGACAAACAAGAGACTATTATGTAGAGCTGCATAGAAAGGAAAATTGAGGTTGAGCAGTTTGGACAGGAGAAACACACCAGACAGAACACAACTCAATGGATATGATACAGCTGTGTGCTTCTTGTGAAGTCAGTGGCTGCCAGGTGGGTCCCCTGCACTACAGGCACGATGCTGAAGCAATGTCCTTGGCCAACCACATCAAGTAGATCAGAAACCCAAAAAGCAAAAGTGCATCCAGGGACAGATTCTGTGGTTAACAACTATAAATCAAATATAGAAAGTGTGTCTGCGTGCACACAAACTCAAATATGGGCATGATATTAAAAGGTTCCTGTTTTGCCTTTTCAGTCCCTTCACCATCAGTGCCTTAGATTTAACATGAAGACTTGCCCACTGTGTTTTTCACAAAGCAACGTTTCAGAAATAAAGTTCCAGAGCACTTAACCTAAGTCTCAGACCATGCAAAATCGGGAGTTCGCCAAACCGTCGTCAGCCTGAGGAAATGCACACGTTACCAGACGCTTGAAGCTTTAGCCCACTGAATCTTATTAAAAAAGAAAGGGAAGATGTATTTTACTGCGAATTGCATTTTAAAGCAAAGGCAATATAATGGTACTCCTGGAATCTCATAAACTTTGAGTAAAAACGGAGCAGTTCACACTTAATGCTTTGTTTTATAAAGCTCTTCCAGATACCTGAAGTGTGAAAGCTGCTACTTTACATAAAACAACATTCTATTCCATACAGCTGTGTTCTAAATATATAACACTTGGGTACATTTCATGGCATTTTAAAATACCTTGTTTTGTATTCTGGAGCTGCATTTGTTTTATTGATGTCAGAACCAAAGAATTATAAAATGGTGTCACAATTTAAAACGTGGAAACATTAGGATTTCAACACAGAATCTTTTTAAAATAGTATTTTTATCTTCTAAATATAATTAAGAAACAACTTAATCTCATACATATAGTGGGTTTTTCTAGATCACAGCAGCAGTTAGTAATTAACCCATTTATTTCAGAATTTTAAAAATGCCTGTAACAGAAGGGAACCTCCTCTCCATCTAATTTTCCACATACAATTTAGTCAACTTACTACAATGGTAACTATAGGTATTTCCACATTCAGTTACCATGGGCATTAATTCCAAACTTCACAGCAGAATTAAACTCATCCAAGATGACTATGTGTTCTGCAGGTTACAATTACTATGCTGCCACCATTTCAATGGCAAACTAGAAAGATTCAAAGAAAAATGATTTCAAGTGACTGTATCTAAATAATCTGTAGTAATAGAGATCAACGGCTATCTAAAGAAAAATGAGCAATCTAATTATATTTTAAATAGTATTTTTCAGACTGCAGGTTGTGACCTATTAGTATGCCTCCAAATAATTTAGTGGTTTACAACCTGCATTGTTTTAGCTAAATGACAGAACAGAATAAAACAAAAACATGAGAAATATTAAAGTATATCGTAAGACTATCTTTTCATGAAACATTTTTTAATTATGTATTTCTGTGCATGTTGAATTGCAGTTACAACCTATTTCTTATTATAAGTCACTGTCAAAAACCTTTAAAAGAGAGAACTATTACACATAAATATAAATATAAAAGTAAAAAGTAAAACTCTTCACTACTGCTTACAATTGATCTATGTAGTTCACTTCCCACGCAAATCCAAGAAAGCAATATATACTTACACAATATCTGAAGTTCTAACAAATACAGTAAAATGATTCTCTGCATTAAAGACCATATTTTCATTCCTGATGTTATGACTTCTAAAAACTGGAAATACAACTTTTCTCTTTTTATTGCTCTATCCACCTCTTCTAACTCCTTTTTTGGGAGAGTGAGAGTGGGGGAGATAATATGAAGTTGAGTACCACAAAACCAACTACACAGTGGTTAGTTGCTAGCTTTCCAGAAGCTTAAAACATTCTCTCTTGGAAAGTAATTAAATTATGTTATTCTGAAAAAAAGAAAAATCTCTTCTTCAGCTCAGCAATATGCTATTGTAGTAGCCGATATTCCCTCTAATTTTCACAAATGTGTATAGGTATCATGCTATAAACATAACTGACCACAATGTCTGAATCTAACTTAGAAAAGTTAACCTGATATATATAAACAGCAGCGTGGCATATAATAATTAATAAATTAGTAGTAGCAGTAGGAGCACGTGGTCTAACCAGTCACTGAAAGGGTATCAGCAGAAAACAGTTGTCCTGAACTTCCCAGAACCTCGGTTTTGTGGGCCACAGGCTCCCCTACCTAACTCCCTTCCCTCATGACACACTCACTCTCCTAGAGCTCCATCAGCACTCTGGAACTTTCTCAGGCTGACTGGACCTTTGTCTGCTCTGATACAGATCTTAATTCCCCAGGAATGAACACACCCTTTAGCCAGGATCTCCCAAGAACACTGAGGTCACAAGATGGGCCGTGCAGAGAAAATGAAAATCAAGAACTATGTCAGAGACACTAACTCCTGCATTCCCTAGCAAGCTAAACAGGTGGTACTGGCCTTGAATAGTAACCAAAAACAAGAAAAGTAAGGCATTGAGGGGAGGGGTGCCTGGGTGGCTCAGTGGGTTAAGTGACCACCTTCGGCCCAGGTCGTGATCTCACAGTTAATGAGTACAAGCTCTGCATGGGCCCCGCTGTCAGCACAGAGCCTGCTTTAGATCCTCTGTCCTCCTGTCTCTCTGCCCCTCCCCCCATGGTTCTCTCTTTCAAAATAAATAAACTTAAAATATTTTTTTAAAGGGGTTGGGAGAAGATGTCTAATCCTTCGTCAAGACAAGGTTTAACTAGCATTCTCTGTACAGCATTTCTATTTACATTCCTGAGAAAGGCCTGCCATTTTCTTTTCTCATACTGTTCTTTTCTGATTTTGATGTCAAGACTGCTGTACCTTCCATCGCTATTCTCTGTAAAAGTTTAAGGTGGAAGATAGGAATTAGTTGTTCCTTGAATATCGGGATGAACGTACCTCTAAGGCCATGGGAACCTGGCATTTTATTTGTGGGCAGATTTCTACTAACTGATTTAATTTCTTCAATGCTTATAAAAATTTTCAGGTTTTCTATTTCTATTTGAGTTTGGGTGAAAAGTAATTTTCTAAAAATTTGTTGCCACTTTGGGCTAAGTTTTCAATTTTATTACCATTCCATTACTCACAATGTCTTTCTGATCATGTTAATTTCTCAATTGTGCCCCTTTTTTATTCTTAATTTTTTACACTTGCTTTTCTTTCACTTGACCAATCTTTCTAGGTATTTGCTAATTATGTTAAGTCTTTCCAAAAAAACAGATTTTGACTCTGTTGGTCCTATCTCTTAAAAGTGTGTTTTCTTTCTAAATTATGATTGTATTTGGATTTATTCCTACTATGTTATATTCTGTTTTCTATTTTTCTCTCATTTCTATGTTTTCTTCCTTTCTTGCCTATTTTCAATTATTTTCTTCCTCGTTCCTTTTTTATTTAACTAATTTGGAAATTATGTATTCTTTCCCTTTTCTTTGAGTCCTACCCTTGAAATTTTATTATGCATACTTAAAAATGCAAAGCCTAGGGGTGCCTGGGTGGCTCAGTTGGTTCAGTGTCCGAATTCGGCTCAGGTCATGATCTCGTGGCTTGTGGGTTCAAGCCCCACGTCAGGCTCTGTGCTGACAGCTCAGAGTGTGGAGCCTACTTCTGATTCTGTCTCCCTCTGTCTGCCCCTCCCTGCTCACACTCTGTCTCTGTCTCTCTCTCAAAAATAAACATTTTTTTTTTCAAAAATGTAAAGTGTAATATTCATCAGTATTACCCTCCTTTCAAAAAATGTTTAGATACCTGAACTTGTCATATGCCATCGTTCCACTGGGAATTATATACCACGGTCAAATATTTTAGTTCTATCACTTTAAGCACACTAATCAGTTATTATTGTTACTGATTCATGCAGTGAGTAACCACAAGCTTCCAATTTTCTTCGGTCATCATTCTTTCTTGCATTCAGATCTCCTTTAAGGAATCACTCTTAAGTATATGCTTTAGAATTTCCTTTAGTGAAGAGTATATTGATGGGAAGCTCTCTCTTAATTGCCTGAAAATCTCTTTGGTTCACCCTTCCTCTTGAAAGACTGGTTTGCTGAATATAAAATTATAGTGAGATAGTTGTTTTCTTTTCGTCATTTATCATGGCACCATCCTCTGGCTCCCTTTCTTGCTATTCAAAAGGCAACTCTGCATCTGCCTGTGTAGGAAATGTCTTTCCACTGAGCTGATTATAAGATCTTCGCACTGGAGGGGAGAGGAGACCACACAAGGCTGTGAATATCAGGGAATAGGGATCAGGGCCCACGCTAGAGTCTGTCCGCACTGATTCAGCTGCCTCTCTCACATCAGGCCTTGTTTCAACTTGAAAGTCCTTGTCTTCGTTAATTTTTTTTTTTAATTCTTGGAGGCATAGATACAAGAAAGCCTCCTCTGGAGTAGATTTAGCTCTGCTTCTACCAATAAGGAAAAAGGAAAAAGGAAATCGAGAACATGATAAAAGAGCTTCTAGTTTCAGGTTTCTTATGGGCTGCAAAAGCAACAAGAATTCAAATTTCAACTCAAGCAAGAGCCATATTGTTTTTACAAATTCTCAGGGGTGATTTTTTTCCCCCTTTAAAACCCAACAACATCGAGACAAGTATATTTTCTTGCCTCATCTTTCTGTATGATGGGTTTTCACACGTTTACTCTTTCACAAAGATCTAACTGTTTGGTCTCTAAAACTGTTTGGGTGGGCCTTAGGTTTTGTCCCCTGTCCTCTGTCCAGAGCAGCCATCAAATAGAAGTAGGCAGGTGCCTCCAGGGATGTTACAAGTATTAAATATATCCTACAGTGAGGGCAGTGGGGTGAAAGGGCAGTCACAAGATGTGAGGGAGAAAAAAAAATGTTCTATTTTTAGTGTAACCTTTAAATATAATTAAACCTGATGGCCATTAGGAGATTACCCACATTATGAGGTAGAGGAACTAATTTTGAAAACTGGGGCATCACAGGAATATGGAAAGCTATCAGGTGCCGAAGAAAGTAAGAAGTCTTCATTCATTCATTCACTCAACAAATATTTATTGAGCACCTGTAAGGTAACAGATTAGACTTTTCTCCAGCTTTTGGAAATACATGAGTGTCATAAGTGTCAAAACTCCTTGCCCACAGGAGACTGACATTCTAGAAAGCATGAGGACATTAACCTATTTATTGTAAGGGTGAGAAAGACATGGCATTAAGAAGTCCAGAGGAAGCTCAGAAAAAAAGAAACATAAAATACAAAACTCTCCTCCTTGGCCATTTTACTTAGAATTGGATCCAACCCTTCATTTTCAAGATCTCATCTATTATCTTAGAATGCTAAGTCTGTAAACAACATGCTCTGAATTATAGGAGAAACTCAAGTTTCTTGCATCTGGATGGGGAGCATTAGAAGATAAAATTAAAATAATATTGGAGGTGCCTGGGAGGCTCAGTCAGTTGAGTGTCTGACTTCAGCTCAGGTCATGATCTTACAGATCATTGGTTTGAGCCCCAGGTCGGGCCTTGCACTGACAGCGCAGAGCCTGCTTCAGATGCTGTCTCCCTCTCTCTCTGCCCGTCTCCCGCTCACACGCACACTCTCTCTCAAAAATAAATGAACATTAAAAATAATAATATTGTATGGTGACAGATGGTAGCTACATTTGTGGTGAGCACACTATAGTGTATAAATTTGTGGAAACACTATGTGTACAACATAGCTAATGTAACATTACATGTCAAGTAAATAAATAAATAAGCAAGCAAGCTAGCTAGCTATAAAAAAAAAAATTAGAAGGAGAGGGGTTTTCAGGGTGACCTGACATTACAAGTCTTTTCTTCTGTATATGGAGTATCTCTTTAATACTTTGAATTCCTTTTTGTTGTTGTTGTTGTTGTTTTGTTTTTTAAGAATATGCTCTCTTGACTCAGCCTTATTGTGAAGGCTACCATGCAGGAGGTATGGAAAGACCATCCTCAGACTGTCTAGCCAGGGAGGATCTCTCCCCACCTGCTCTCAGGACATCTTCAAGTGGGTCAATTAGTCCATCTCTGCTCTAAATCTCAGGGGAAAGGGGCACCTGGGTGGCTCAGTCACTTAAGCGACCAACTTTGGCTCAGGTCATGATCTCACAGTTCACGAGTTCAAGCCCCACGTCGGGGTCTGTGCTGACAGCTCAGAGCCTGGAGCCTGCTTCGGATTCTGTGTCTCCCTCTCTCTCTGCCCCTCCCCTGCTCATGCTCTGTCTCTCTCAATAATAATAAACAATAAAAAAACCTTTTTTTTAAGTTTATAAATCTCAGGGAAAAAATGTGATGCCTTTTTCCCTTGGGTTCACCTTTCCCTGCTCATCTTACCATGTTAGGAGGAGGACAGCAAGTGTCAAGTTCAAAATATTGAACCTGGGGAAAAGGGCCAAGAAGTACAATGGGATTGTTTTTAGTCTAGTCCTTCCATGAGAAAGATGAAGGATGCTGGAGGTCCATGCACAGTCGCATCCAACGTATAAAGGCCAGAGATTTGGAGCAAAAATGTATAATGACAAAAAGAGTTATTACATCAAACTCGCTCTGCAAGTTTCCCCATAATACTACAGTTTTGGTCAAGAGCTAGTCAAGAACCTAGCAATAGGGGCGCCTGGGTGGCTTGGTCGGTTAAGCGTCCGACTTCGGCTCAGGTCATGATCTCACGGTCTGTGAGTTCGAGCCCCGCGTCGGGCTCTGTGCTGACAGCTCAGAGCCTGGAGCCCGTTTCGGATTCTGTGTCTCCCTCTCTCTCTGCCCCTCCCCTGTTCATGCTCTGTCTCTGTCTCAAAAATAACTAAACGTTAAAAAAAAAATTAAAAAAAAAAAAAACCTAGCAATAAAGGTCGCAGGCCAACTCAGCCTCCTACCCTGAAGTTACATCTAAAAAGATCCAACACTATTAAACAGAGAATATTATCATACCTCTTTACAAGTAAAGAAATCAAGACTTGGAACTCAAATGACTTGCCCAAAGCCACACAGCTAGTAAGGATTAAAACCAGCTTATGGTAAAGATTCTCTGCTCAACTGTACTGATTTGTTAAAAGACCTGGCTATTTTCCATTGGTGTTTGCAATGGTTTTCATATATGGTCCTCAAAATCATCGAGCAAGGTGTTAGAGCAAGTACTATTATTCCATTTTACAGAAAAGAAAAAATCCAACTCCACTGCCCCCTTATCTTTATCTGCCAAAATGAAGTGCAGAGGTGATCCCACCTCTATTAGTTTTCTGTTGTTATCCTAACAGATTACACAAAGTGGTTTACAACAGCAAAAATTTATTTTCTTACAGTTCTGTGGCTCATCACACTAAATTCAAGGTGCTGGCAGGCTGCATTCCTTTCTGCAGGCTCTTAATGATATTCCATTTCTTGCTTGTTGACAAATTCAGTTCCTCATAGTTGTTAAACCAAGGTCTCCATTTTCTTGGTGGCTATCAGCTAATGGCCTTTCCCAGTTAGTAAAGCCGGTGACTTTCTTGGCTCATGGACTCCCCTTCTCTACTTTCAAAGCCAGCAACAGTGGGTGGAGTATCTCTCACACTTGAAATCTTTCCTTCTCCCTCTCAGCTCTCTGAGCCAACAGGAAAGATCCACTCTTAAGGACCCATGTAATAGGCTGGACCCACTTATATAATCCAGTAAAATCCCCCGTTTCAGTGTCCTTACCTTTGATCACATCTTTAAAGCCTTTTTCCCATCATTACAGACTAAATGTTTGTGTTCCCAAAACTCTTATATTGAAATTTTAACCTCCAACATCATGATATTAGGAGGTGGGGCTTCTGAGAGGTACTTAGGTCATGAGCCAGACTACTGCTCTTATAAAAGAGGCCCCAGAAAGCACTCTTATGACCTCTGTCATCTACAGATAACAAGGGCAAAACAGTCTTCCACAAACCAGAATAGGACTCTCACCAGGATCCAGTCTGCACCCTAACTGCAGACTTCCAGCCTCCAGAACCGTGAGAAATAAATTTCTGCTGTTTATTAGCCCCCTCATTTATGATGTTCTGTTATAGCAGCCCAAAATAAGACAGCCATGTAAGGTAACACATTCAGTTTCTGAGTATTAGGACTCAGACATCTTTGGAAGGAGAAGACGTTATTCTGTCCACCATACTTGACTCCCTGGTGGACTTCAAGCAGAGAATTTGTACTTCTTTACAAACAGAGGCTGGTTTCGGAAGAAGAAGAAAAGTGTTTTATTAATGGCCTCTGCACAGCACAAAAGGGGAGATTTCAAATAATCATTATAATTAAATTACTATTCTCTAAGTGCTTTTAGAAAGTTTCAAAAGAGGGCATCTAAATAAAATTAGAACAGAACTTTTTTTATTGGGGTACACTTACTTTGTGATACAGAATAACTTTGCAAGATATGTATTATTAAGTTCCTATTACATATCATTAAGATGCTTTATGAAACAATAATATTCCAAATCTATAGTACCAAACCATGTCACCATAGGGAAGTATTTGTTTCCAAAAAAATTTGGTAATGACGATGCGTTAGGGTTGTTTTCTCTGTCTCTAGGTTTATGCTTACAGTACTTTATCACTTTAGGATAATTCTCTTTTTCAGCGATGCAAGTGTTTTCCATTAATTCAACCCGAAATGGCAAATTTTAAAATGTTCTTTGTGATTTCAGAGTACATTTACTTTGTTCCATTAGAAGATTAGTTTCTTCTTGAGTATTATTTAGTCGTTTTAGTCTTATAAATGAGAGATGTTTTGTAGAAGACAAAATTGGTTATAATCTTACTATTAATGTTTTCCCCAAATCTTAACATGAAATAGTTCTGCAATTTCCAGTGCCAATCTAAGCCAATAGAGATAATAACTGGGCTATTTATGTATCTACACCGTGTTATGAATAAATCCAAGAACCACATCTTACCATAAAATGCTTATTCACTTATCTGCTAAAGTTTATCTGAGCAAACAGAAATGTGTATTCCATATATTGTTTGGGTTAACCTTTACTCAGTACGCTTGGGATCTTTCTAAAGCAATGAAATCCATTCAGTATGCAGCCCTAGAAAAGGCACCTTTGATAGAAAGGCAGATACAGAGGCAATGAAGTGTTCAACTTAATGGTTACCCAAATCATATTTTTCTATCTATTTGCCCAATGAATGCTATTCTCATAGCAAATTCTTCATTACCCAAATGGAATAAGTTGTTTTGATATATCATTTACTACGATTAATAGAGGTATGAGACCTGCAGATTTCTTCTAATCAAAAAACTTGAAGGATAAAACGTAAGCATCATTAACAATACAGATATCCCAAAATGAATCCAAATACAAAGGCCAAAGTTTTTTTGTCATCACACTTAGGAAAGGTGGCTAGGCTCACAAAGAAAATAGATCAGATGATCCTAATGTTTAAAGACAAGAACAGAGAAGCAACTCTGGAGAAAAACAATATAATAAGAGTTATTTACTGTCCCCTTTTCTATTTCTGAGACAGTGCCAAGTGCATAATATATATTAATACATTCCTAACAGCAGCTGTGTAATTTATGTGGCATGCACATTTCAGAGATGGGGAAACTAAGGCTCAAAGACAATTTTTAAAACTTGCTTAAAGGCAATTAGCTAGCAAGTGTCAGAAGTGTAATTGTTTTACTGTTTATTTTTGAGAGAGAGAGAGAGAGAGAGAGAGAGAGAGAGAGAGAGAGAGAGAGAGAGAAAGGGGCAGAGAGAAAGGACGACACAGAATCCCAAGCAGGCTCCAGGCTCTGAGCTGAGCTGTCAGCATAGAGTCCTATGAAGGCTTGAACTCACAAATGGCAAGATCATGACCTGAGCTCAAGTTGGATGCTTAACTGACCAAGCCACCCAGGTAACCCTCAGAGTTGTAATTTTTAAACCTGAGTCTGGGCATAAATTTCATCATCTTTCTAAAATATACTGAAAACTTTACCTAACAGTCATAAACACTGTTATTTTTTAAATTCTAGGGGGAAACTTAGTTTTGTTAATTTATATAATATAAAATATATAAATTATATTTTATGTATTTATATAGAGACAATTTTGGCATGTTTTACCATTGCACACTGACAAAATAATTTAGGTCAATTTAAAAAATTATAGTTGTCAGACAACAAACTTACAATGCTTTCTTTTTTTTTTTTAATTTATTTTTTATTTTTTTTAAGTGGGCTCCAGCATGGAGCCCAGTGTGGGGCTTGAACTCACGACCCTGAGATCAAGATCTGAGCTGCAATCAAGAGTTGGATGCTTAACTAACTGAGCTACCCAAATGCTCCAGCCTATGCTTTCTTAGTAACAAGTTGCCAGTACAACATTATGAGGGAACCCAGGTTTGGCTTGGGAGCCAAAGCAATAAAAAGAAAGAAAACAAAAAACATACATCACCCAAATATGTTGAATTTGGTTTTCAAATTTGCCTCTCCAGTGGATTCCACAACAATGCAAAATCTTAAAATAATTACCCAAATATAAGATATGTTTCCATTCAATATAATCATTAAGTTTTCCATTTGTTTCACATAAAGTATAGTGCTGGGAAAAAATAACTTATTTAACTGAATGTGATCTCTAATAAATGATATTAAGATACATATCAGTTCGCTATATACAAATCCATCTGCAAACCTAAAACAAAATGGTGGTCAATAACAAGTTTCAAGTGCACATGGTTCCCATGTAATCCAAAGAATTTACGAAACTATCGCTGTAGGAGTACCACTGACAATCCTCACAGTGATTCTTTTGAGTTTGCATCATCTAATGAACTACAAAGTCCAGCTTTTGCTGTCTACATTTCCTAAGTTGTCAATATTAATTGTGCTATTTTAACTAATGATACAAGGTCTTGAACATACGTAACTGAATGCCATATATTTTAACATTATACCTTAAAGCAGCGCCTCAAGATTAGCAAATCACGCGGCCTTGTTTTTCCTCCAAAGAGTTCAGTTCCAAAAACCAGTCACAGTACAAGCATTTTCTGCAAGTTATTTTCATAATGAATACAAGCTTTGCATGAAATCAGAATGTACTACACAACACATGTATTTTACTGAGAAAGGGCTCATTAAGAGGATACACCTCACTTCCAGAAAAATCTGAGCCATGTGACTCACTTCCAGGAAAAAACATACAGCAGTCAAAACATCAACAGTTTCTGTATGCAGAGTAAACAGGAATAGGAATTTCCAAATTACATAAATCAAATATTCAGCAACCTGTTAGAAACTAAAGTCCTGTGAAGAAACAATCACTGAACATAATATAAGAGGCTTTTGTTTTCCTACCTAATTATACCAATAAAATACTGTAACCATGTTGGAAAATGCAGTTGAAAACTCAAAATCATACTGAGACTTGTAAAATTAGTTTTCAGACTAAAAGTGTGTCATAGTATCTGAGCACAGGCCCAGAACATAATTTATTATAAACTTTTTTGTCTTTATTCTTAGTTGGCCTCTAGTTTACAAAAGGTCTTCGGCGCTAATCAATTTTTAAAAATCACAAAATCTGACTATCCAAGAAGTGTTATGTACGCCAATGAAAAATTTAACTTGTCTGTGTTAATGATTAATGAAGGTAGAAGTACAACTCTGATTTTCATCTCAAAAGTAATATTTACATCTGGCTCAGCCTTATCATCCACAAAATGATAAAAGAAACAACAAGCTTTCTCTTGCATGTCAGTTATGAAAACACCAACAATCTCCGGAACCACACCACTTTATAAAACAGCAGGTTACAATTATTAATGTCAGTGTAATCCAGAGAGCACCAGTGCATGTAGGAAAATCTGGAGATAAACCCTGTCATTTCTGTGTGACCAGGAACAGGAATTTTTTTTTTTCACAGAGAAAGGAAACTGTGAATTAGTAACATAAAAGTAAAGACAGGAGAATTCCCCATACAAATAAAAGTCTGATAAGCCTTTTCTGAAATAGTCCAACTTAAAAAAAAACATGCAAGTATCAGACAAAATTCTAGTCTTCTTAGAGTCTCAAAATGAACTCTTGAGAACTAAGTATCTTCTCAATATCCAAGTATCATTCAGAAGGCAAATAAAACACTAGACTTCACAATAAGATTTGCATTTTTATGTCACTTAATGACTTTGATTTGACTCTGTGTCTCTTTATTACATTCCTTTTTGAAAGATTTTATTCTTAAGTAATCTCTACACCCAACATGGGGCTTGAACCCACAACCCCGAGATCAAGAGTCACACGCTCCACTGACAGAGCCAGCCAGGCACCCCTATCACTTTCCATTTTAGTAATTCTTGGTTTTACTTTTTGATTTGTTCAGGTTCTTCTGCATAGAAAGGATGATTATTAGTATCAGATCTTCAATGCAACAAACTCCTTTTTGTCGTTCCACAGTGGCCCCATTCTCCAGTCACTGGACTGTAATTCCTTTTCCTTTGGCTTCCCCAAAAATAAAAATAATAAGACTTCGTTACCATCCTCACTTTGAAAATATCAACACTGATGCAACTCAGAACAGATTTCTCTAATTTTATTTGTTTTTAATGCAGGAAACATTGTGATGAGCATCCTTACAAAGACAACCGAAAGGACGACACTAAACTACCAAGTGAACTTTCAAGAAATGTTAAATTACAAATGCGCCAATATGAGCAGACCTGTGGCCACTCTTAAGTTCCAAAGGCACATCCTCAGCCACCTGGGAAAATCCACCACAAAGACATCTCAGCACTGACAAAGTTGTGGGACGGAGCTGCCTGAGAAAGAGATGAGACGGGATTCTCTTTTTATAACCTCACTTCTGCTCTCTTTTGAGAAGCTGAAACGTATCAAAGCTATTTTTCCTGCTGGCAGCCTAAGAGCAATTATCTTGTCTTCCACCTGCCTCCTTGGAATAGGTCTTACAACAGTCAAGCAAGAGGCTCATATATCACACCAGTCAAATTATCAGATGAGCCCGCTTTCCGTGAGAATATAGAATGGAAAAATGCACGGACTTCAAATATTGCTCAAAATTTTTAATTTAGAGGATTTCTCCTTCACCAAGTTAAATGTTATCTTTGGTTTCATATAGAGGACTGAGGATGTTTGATACTACTCCACCATTATTACGAATCACTGGAAAATGTGAACCTGCAGTCTACAACATGGCATCCGTCAGAAATAGTGATGATCATAAGCAATCATTTAAACACAGAAATGACGAATTCCTACTCATTGAATGCATCAGTGCTACCAGCATCAATGCTCCAACAGGAGGAGGTTTCTCAGAAACTGGGCGCCTGCGTGTCACCAATTTTCTTCATGTTTTCAAAGTTTCTTATGTAGGGACATCACAAAGCATGTACTCTCTGGAAATGAACAAAGCCGGCTTGAAAACCTCAATCACAAAAGAAACACAGGGATTCCATATCACAATTTCCACAGAGAAGATTAGTTTATGGAATCTAAGGGAACCACCAATAAATGGCATCTGGGCTCCATACTGGTCTCTTGCTCTCCAGGTTGACCACTCTTATTGCTCCATGGGAGCCTGTTAACTCTGACCTTCAGATACACTTTAGTTTATCTCTGACCATAACAGAAAATCCATAATGGCATAGGGGCAGGAAAGAATTAAGACAGATTTCTTTAACGTCTTGTGTTGTTTATTTTCTGGAAATGACCAATCGGTGCTCTTACTGAGTCCAAGGAACAGAGACAGATGTAGTTCTTTAGTCTGTATACAAATAGTGCATTACCAAAATTAAGAATATGCTGAACTACAGTTTTTCCTGGGCTAAAACTACCTCAGAAGCTTCAGAAGCTACATGCCCTAGGAGTTCACCCAAATTGTACTTTAATAGTAAGAACTTCCAGGGGATCGTGAACAACAGACAAGAAATGCATTAAACCGTGTAAAGACACTAGCTAACATGTGTTGAGCAGTTCCTAAGTGCCAAGTAAATCTGTAAATACGTTCCTCACTTACATTGAGTCCAAGTACTTGTTTCTTGTACTTAAAAAAAGGAAACTGATAATATATCACTATTCATGACTCAATCGCCAATGTTGGATGTTTGAATTTTAGCACTTCCATGTGGTAAGAACAACACAATACTAACCATGCACATCACTATGGCCTCAACGTGCAAGTCCATTGCATTCTTCCTTAACATTGTAAAGATTTACGACAACATTTTAAAATAAGAACAATTTTATTTGAATTAAGTAACATGCTTATTATGGCCAATGCATATATGTTGAGTTTCTTCTAGTACTTATAATGTTGTAAGGTAGCCTTACTTTAGGTAGACATTTAGACACCTGCTTGATAGTCTGGGGAGTAACATTAATTTGTTCATTCATTCATTCTTTCATGAGCCATCTGAGACAAGCTCTCAGCATGGAACTAGAGGAAATTCCAAAGATAGAGGTCAGTTTCCTTTTTAAGGTATTTATTGCCTCTGTTGCTTTATTTTTGGAACATTATTAGGGAATTTGAGTTTAAAAGGTGTATTGAATGACATAAAAATAGCAATGGACTGCTGAGACTTTCTTAATCTCTAACACTGATACAACCGGTAACTTTTTTCAAGCCATCCTCAAGGGATATAATTCTTCCCATAAGGACAGGAAAATCTGTATGTGTGTGCATATCAGAGAGACAAAAATAATGTGACAAAACTCACCAAACATTGAAAAATAGGCTTTAAAATATACCAGCCAGGAGCAACAACCAGAAAAGGAAATATGGTCAACAATCTGATCTTTCCCTTGATTAAATTGGCACCCCAAGAATTTTGGTGGCAACTCTCTGTCTAGGGAGCTAATGTTAACGATGTTCTTGTTCTTCAAGGGAGCCAATGAGATCTTGACAATTTCTCCCACCAGAAGAGCACAGAGGATAGGGCAAGGACTAAAACAAACTAATCCAAAACATTGCTTTTGATACCAGATATGCCACATCCCACTTATAGTGTTATAAAATAAGCAATGAAGATCAGTGGACAGAAGCAATCAAAAAACAGGGACTGAAAAAACACTACAAATATCTTGCCCTAAACACTCTTGCCTCAAGATTTTCACTATTACTCTATTTTTCATTTCTGTGTACTAGACATTTTTCATAGTTTGTCTTCTTCCATTTAATCCTTACATCACTCCTTTGAGATAGGTATTACTATATAAACAGGAAAATGCATGTTCAGAAAAGGTAACTTGCATAGCATTGCATAGTAAGGGATTTAGCCAGGCTGTGGCTTTAGGTCTGTTGAACTTTAAAATCCCTGATTGTGCCTCCCTATTTTTTATAATTTGCTAGATACATTTCTTTTTTGTTGTTGTTTTGCATTTTTATTTATTTATTTTTAATGTTTTTATTTATTTTTGAGACAGAGAGAGACAAAGCATGAGTGGGTAAGGGGCAGAGAGAAGGGGAGACACAGAATCTGAAGCGGGCTTCAGGCTCTGAGCTGTCAGCACAGAGCCCGACGCGGGGCTCAAACTCATGGACCGTGAGATCATGACCTGAGCTGAAGTTGGACGCTCAACCAACTGAGCCACCCAGGAGCCCCTATTTTTTTTTAACTTACATGTAAGTTAGTTAGCATATAGTTCAATAATGATTTCAGGAGTAGATTCCATTTAGCCCATCCCCCCTCCCACAACCCCTCCAAGTAACCTTTTGTTTGTTCTCCATATTTAAGAGTCTCTTATGTTTTGTCCCCCTCCCTGCGTTTATATTATTTTTGCTTCCCTTCCCTTATGTTCATCTATTTTGTTTGCTAGACACATTTCTAGTTACACCATAGGTATAAATAGGTATACACCATACGTATAACATGTACATAGGCAGTACCTGTTCAGTTTTCTTCCATTATGAAGTGACAGGAGGGCTCAGGTAACACAGAGATCCTCCTATAGCTGTGGGTCTCCAGACAAGAGTGAATCCTTCCACAGGATGGCCAGAGTGCATGGACTGTTCCTGAGAGGATGAACCAACCATCACACCCGAACACTGCTGGAGCAAATTGGATCTCTATCTTGACTACCTTACGGATTTATGAAAGAAATATTCTTAAAGTTATGAGTGCTGAATCTGAGGCTGGGTTAGTGAGTGCAAACTTGCTTTCGTTTGATTGACTTGGCCAGCAAGGCACTTTGTAGTAACATCTATTTTTCATTAAGTGTACAGTAACTGACAGACACAAGAGTGATTGAAGTTTATGCATTGTTACCCTTTACTTTCCAGAGCTAAAACACACACACACACACACACACACACACACACACGAGAAGATAATGTATGTCAAAGCCATGATGTGCTTTAGACTTCTTGTGCCCAGGCAGAATACAGCCCAGCAGGAACCACAACATTCTAGCCAACACCACAGCAGAGCACAGAGGTTCCCCAGCATATATCACTAAGTATACTTTTTTGCACTGTAAAATTTCCCATACTTAATTCTGAAATTGAAGGATTCATTTAAAAGGAAGGATTTTTTTTTAAACCCTTCAAATTCGAGTCTCTAATGCAATTTGTTTGGAGTCATGTGTCTTATGAGCTAATTCTTAATTCATGGTAATCAATTTGTTAATTTGGAAGCATTTTCAGTAAAGCATTATATATTTCCATTTTTTTTCACAACAAATCCATAGTTATCGAGCACTTTGAAAATAAGAAATTCTATTTCTCTCTTGCTTCTGAAGCCACATCTGTCAATCACCAATTTATTTTCACAACAAATAGCTTTCAGCAAGCTTGTCTGTGCAATATTCACATTCAGAATCCTTTCTCTACATGATTTTTAAATATGTAATGACTACAGGAAATTCATCACATGTGAAAGACAGACGTGTTGTATTTTCAGATTCCAATCACTGCACAAAGAAACAACATTCTCCTTCACTGTTAATAAATGAAGCATTAGTAATAATAACTATCACTTGAGGACTTACTGTATACCAGACACAAACATACTATTTAGGTGGTATTTAATATGCAAACCATTCGACATTCTAGGTATTCTTAAAAACATTTTTTTAATTTTTTTAATGTTGATTTTTTTAAAGAGAGAGACCAAGTCCAAGTGGGAGAGGGGCAGAGAGTGAGGGAGATACAGAATCCAAAGCAGGCTCCAGGCTCTCAGCTGTTAGCACAGAGCCCCACACGGAGCTCATACCCATGAACCACGAGATCAAGACTTGAGCCTAAGTCGGACACTTAACCGACTGAGCCACCCAGGTGCCCCAACATTCTAGGTGTTCTATTAAAAGGGTAATAAAGAAAAAGCAGTGTCCATCATGGCTGACAGCATAGCTATCCATTGTTCTTCTGAAAACAATGAAGTCCTAGGTGGAATGTGAATGCCACCCTAGGCGTTATTTATCCCCTGGCTCCCTTGCACTTAAATGCAGCCACATACGCAGGCTCTTGCCAGTGGCCTGGGTAGAAGCAATGTGTGCAAAGTCCACCTTATTTGCCTGAGTGGAAATCAGTGGACCCAGATTAGACGCTCTCCTCCTTCTCATAGCTCCAATGGCCGTTTCAAGTCTGTTCCCAATTAACTGTAAGAAGAAAAGCTGCCACTTAGATGACAACAATCAACTTAGAAACTTTTCTTTAACCATTATTTTGACGTCTGTTTATTGTAGCAGGCTAGCCTACCCTAATAAATTTTGCACACACGTGTGTATGTATACACACGTGTGTGTGTGTGTGTGTGTGTGTGTGTGTGTGTGTGTGTGTGTTATAGTCAATAACCAAGAGGGGCTTTTGTCTTTACTTCTGCAGGTTTATTAATCCATTAAGTTCTTTAAGAAGTACAGACCAAAACATCAAGAACACCCAATAAGCTATAAATGAAACTATTGCTTTTCGATATTATATTGCTAATGACAATCAACATTTTAATTGAATAGTTGTGAACTTAAATTTTATGTTTTACAAAACGTTTCCAAAAACATTCTCACTTTTTCCTCATTATACATCTTCTATTTTGTAGATCCCAAACTGAAATTCAGAGTGGTTAAGTGACTTGCCAAACAGAAACAACTATCAACTGGCCTAGGAGGTACTATACCAAAATCTGTACGTTCAAAACTACATTGTACCAGCAATTTGTGATGTTATCTCTAATGTCTGACTTGGCAAATTCAGTTAATTTGAGCTGCATATTCAAAAGGGAAGTTAATTTTGCCTGTCGTTATGTTAAAAATTAGCTAAGGGACAGCTGGGTGGCTCAGTCAGTTTAAGCGTCCGACTTCAGCTCAGGTCAAGATCTCACGGTCCATGAGTTCAAGCCCCACGTCAGGCTCTGTGCTGACAGCTCAGATCCTGGAGCCTGCTTCAGATTCTGTGTCTCCCTCTCTCTGTCTCTTTCTCTGCCCCTCCCCTGCTCACACTTTGTCTCCCTCTCAAAAATAAATAAAAATGGTAAAAAAAAAATTTAAAAACATATTAAAAAATTAGCTATGATCAGACGTTCCTACTTCTATATATTTGAGCATGTCTGGTATAATCTATATTATTCTGAAAAAATCCAATAGACGTATGTGGAGAAATAGGAAAAGAAAAATGAAGAATTTTAAAGTTTAAAGTCTCTGAGGAGAAAGCCTCCAAATTATCTTTACGTTTTGTTAGCAGGGTAACTCAGTGAGATTTAAGGCATTAGAAATAGAAATTGATTTTTTTTTAATAAATAAATATTTCCAGGGCAAAAATCTGTATAACTTTTTTCAAAAATCACTTTTCTGTACTGGATTTCAGCAAAGTCTTATTATTGACATGACAGTTGGGATAGTTATGTATTTTTTTTCTGCTTCCTAAGCTTTCCTTAAAGCTTTCCAGGGATCTCCCTCAGTAAAATCTAATATTCTCCTCACATCTCTTCCAATTCTTCTTTTGCTAAGGTTAGACACCAAACAAAAGTCCATAGATATTCACCAGGAACCTTCCCAATCCCGCACCCAATTTTGTGTCACATTTAAATAGTGTTTCTCCTACACCCTTAAAAGGAGGTAATCAAACAAGGACTTGTATCAATTCTTTTTTCCAGAAAATTAGCCGGCAGTTCTGTTACACAACACACAAAGCAGAAGGGATAGAGATATAATTTATTTTTTATCCCCATAACTATCCTCACAGGCTAGTATTCAGATAAGACCATTCTTTTGAAGGCCCTGAGGATGTAAAAAAGCCGTTCAAGGCAGCATCAAAGTCAGGTAGGGAAGGGGGAGGGGGGGACATCGACATGAAACTGAAACCTGTCAAGAAAAGAACTCAGAGGTAGAATTCCAATAGAAATAAAGTCTCAAAGTTTCACCTGGGTGGCTCAGTCGATTAAGCATCCAATTTTGGCTTAGGTCATGATCTCCTGGTTTGTGAGTTCAAGCCCAGCATCGGGCTCTATATGCTGACAGCTCAGAACCTGGAGCCTGCTTCGGATTCTGTGTCTCCCTCCCTCTCTGCTCCTCCCCTGCTCATATTCTGTGTCTTTCTCTATCAAAAATAAATAAACCTTAAAAAAATTTTTTAAAAACAAAGAAAGAAAGAAAGCCTCAATGAATTTTAGATTCCTCTGGTATATTAGTCTAGTTTCATGATTAGCTTTCTGAGATATTTAATATAAATGAAAATAATGCATATTCTTCAAATCCTAGATAATTATTTATGAATCTATCAACCATAAAAGGAATTATTCAACACGAGATAAATTATTAAATTCATTAATTATCAACCTAGAAAATTATTGTTGACTGATTTGATTAGGTTTCTCCTTAAAACCAACAGTTTAAAGATGCCTCTTTCAATTAAATTGACACTAGTGATTTCAGATGCTGCAAAATATATGAATGTGGTTTAATGAGATGCTTTTACTCTGTGTTCTGTTTTCATTAACTGACAAAGAAATATTCACTGAGAGTTTGGCTCCAAGTCATTGTACAAGCTATCTTTTATATGAGACAAAATTAAACATTAAAGTTCCTTCTTAAATTAGCAAGTAATGATTATTTAATCACAAAAAAGGAAACGCTTGGTAACTTCTTCTGGATTGTTAAAAGGAAAGTGATATTGTTGGTAAAGAAATGAGGATCACATCGAGCATGGCTGATTTCCAAGAAGAAATTTCTTTTAGTGACTAGATCATTAAATTCCTCTAAAGCTATTCAACAGGTATCACCAAGGGTGAAAGAAATTTTATAAAGACGTGAAACCCCGTTTCTCCCTTAGCTGCTAGGATAGATCACTTTCCAATTCTCTTCCAAACTCATTAGTATTATCCAGTATTGCCTATCTGTCCTGAGAGCTTTTTCTTATTATCCCACATACTCCTCCACATGATCTAATTCATATTCATGAATTCAACTTGCACCAATACACTGATTGTCAAAATCTACATTTTCAATACCAACCTCATTCTAAGTTCCCAGTCCATATTGTAAAACCTCTTCTCTAACACAAGGACCTCAAAATCAACATGCTCCAAATTTACTATCTCTACTTCCTACCCTATAGGCAAATAATCTGTTAGCTCTCCTGCATTTCCTCTTTCCATGAATGATGTCCATCTTTTCCTTCAGAACTTGGTCAGTGTTCCTCTGGGTATATCCACGAGTATCTATGGTCTTCATATTGCCAGAGGCAATACCAAGCCTCACAAGAAGAGGGGAAAACATGAAAATCCCCCTCTCTAGTTTACTTTGGCCCTTGGAGATCCACGCAACCCAGCTCATGTGCATGTTTCACAATTTTTTCTTGAAAACAACTCAAGTTCTGGCTATAGTCTTTCTCTGTGTAGGGTCCTATGTAGCCCATGGAGACATAATGGATTCCCAATGTTGTATCATCTGCAGATACCATTGTCTTAACCTCAGTTCTCCAGCAAGATACACCAACATCTCTTTTGCAAGCCCCTTTCCTACAAATAAGTCTACAAACAGAAGCCTAGGCAAATTGTGGGTTTCATATACATTTGAATCTGTTTAACCTCAATTCTCTCTCTCCCTCTCCCTCTTCCTTCCCCCTGCCCCTCCCTCCCTCCCTCTCCCTCTCTCTCTCTCTCTCTCTCTCACACACACACACACACATACACACACACACGTACGTTCCCAAATCTGCAAATTAAGGCTGCATTTCTCATCATTATCACTCACCAGCGTCTCTGCCAGAGGGCAGGGAGTAAAATGACATAAGAAAACAGAGCATGAATTTAAAATGTAGACATTTATAAAAAAAAACATATTTTATCCATTACATTCAAATTATTCAATATTTCTGATAGGTCTTGGGGTTGGAGTCAACAATGTGACTTGATAAAGGTTTAACAACACGTTGTGACTGAATCCATTATCTCAAATTAGTATTTCTGTCTAAAATAATTCTAGGATATTCAAGTTAATGTGGTTCAACCTACTTTTTTTTTTTCAGAAGCTGCTCACAAGAAGTAAATCAAGAAACACACGAATGGAATAGCTAATCCCTAATCTCCCTGTATTAATTCTCTATAGCTGTGTCACAAATTACCACAAACTGGACACCTTCAAACAAGACAAATTTGTTAGCTCCCAGCTCGACAGGCCGGAAGTCCAAGAGCAAAGACACTGGTTTCACTGCTCAGGTCTCACAGGCTGAAATCATAATGTGAGCCAAGAGGCATTGTCATCCGGAGGTCCTCTCCTCTTCCAAGGCAATGTCATTGTGGCGGAATTCCGTTTCTTGCAGTGGGAGGACCGTGGTGCCGAATTCCCTGTGGACTATCAGCAGGAGGTTGGTTTCGACTGCTAGAGGTGAGCCAAACCCCTCGACATGCGGCCCCCTGTCCATCTTCAAGGCAAGCAACACGGATTGTCCTTTGTGTCAATACAAATTCCCATTCATTCCAAATCTCATTTTCCAGGAAGAGAGCAGTCCCTTTTAAAGAAGTACCTGATGAGGTCAGGCTCGACAAGGATAATCTCCTTTTCCTAAAGCCTCATTATAGTCACAGTTCAGGCCCACATTCAAAGGGAGACAATGTATAACAAGAGTTGTAATCTTGCGGACCATCTTAAAATTCTGTCTACTAATTATAGTTCTTTCTACTACATAATCAGACACGAGACCACATTATCCCCTGAACAGAGAGAGGAAGGACCAATGGAAGGAGCAACAGACACAAGGAAGAAGAATGTGTAATACTGTTGTGGCTTCTTTGATTTACCACATGTACAAACTTCACAAAATTCTAAAATCTATAATTTATTTAGTGTGGCTCTATTAAATCTCTGAATTTCTCTGGCCTTCAGTTTCATAATTTATGAAACAATGATTTCCATTTTGCATGACCATACATTCATATGTAACATGTTTATATTAAAAAATGTACAAGGTTACAGAAAAGGGAAGATGGTCTCAACTTAACTTTAATGCCATGAAGAGTAGTCTATGCAACAAGTTCATGAAAAAGCAGCCTCCTGATCCTTTGACGCATGGTCTATTTTCTCTTGGCATTAAAACCTCCTCCTAGGAGCACCTGGGTGGCTCAGTCGCATAAGTGTCTGACTTGGGCTCAGGTTACAACCTCACGGTTCATGAGTTCGAGCCCCGTATCCGGCTCTGTGCTGACAGCTCAGAACCTGAAGCCTGCTTTGGATTCTATGTCTTCCCCTCTCTCTCCCCCTCCCCTGCTCATGCTCTGTCTCTCTCAAAAATAAACAAACAACAAAAAGAAACCTCATCCTAAATATTACTTCTACCTATAGAATTATAATATCTTTGCATTCATTTTAACTTTAAATCAGCCTACATTTTCAAGTAACTTCACAATTATTGTCCCATTAATTTTATAATTAAAAAAATCCATGTACAATAGATAGGTACAGCATGTGTTACTCCTCTCATTTCACAGGTGAAAAAAAAAATCTTAGTCTGGGGAAAGGTTTAATGATTTTTTCCTTAGCAAGTTAGGAACAGAACCAAGAGCAGATTCCAATTTTCTTCTCATTTGGCCTGAGGCACTTCCTATTCCACTGGCACTCCCTGTCATCTTTATTAATAAGCAACTGAGGGGTTTTTTTTTTTTTTTGGTTTTTTTTTGTTGTTGTTGTTTTCTTTTGTTTTTCAGTGTACAAACATCACATCTTGTTTATCTTGCTTTGTACAGGGCATAGCACACAGTCAGTACTTGTTCATGCAATAGATACTGAACACTGCTGTGTTGCACATAAGGTTCCAGGCTGGGGTGCTGAGGCTGCCTCAACACAAGGCATAGTCCTGCATTTATACAGCTTATCCAATTCGGAAATTACTTCCAAGGAGAGTGGTTTCTGACCGTCTCCAGGGAGCACCTGGATGCACATCGAGTCTTTTGATGGGGCTATGGAGTCAAGCAAAGACTCCATCATGTATCAAAAAAGTAACTAATCATAAACTCATCACAGTGGAACATTTCCATCCAATTCTAAAGAATATCCACTCTAAGTTGTAAAACACAGCCTCCGAGAATAGTTTGTGCCATTTACTCACTTACTAAAGACAATTAACACACAATAGTAACTATGGGTCCACCATGTTCTACAGTATTTTTTTTTCCATTTAATCCTTGCAACAACCCTTTGAGAGTAGGTGCTGTTATTATTCTCATTTTACAGATGAGGAAACTGAAGCAAAAAAAGGAACTTGCCCAAACTCCTGCACAGTAGATCACAGAGCTGAAATTTAAACTCTCAGAATCTGGTTCTAGAATCAAGGCTCTTTACTAGTAGACTCTGTTGCCTCAATGAACATTTTTTTGAGTTTCTCTTAAATTCCAGGCACAGGGAATTTATCTTTTATGTTAAAGTTCTCTTTTGTTAATCAAGATTGTAAACCAAGGCAACAATCTCATCTCATATGAACTTGTCAGGCTCTGATAGGACTAGGGTAAGGTCTGATCTGAATCATCTCTTTGGGTGGAAAATGCACTGGTTCACTGTCCACAGCTTTCTCAATGGTAGTTACCTCTTCTTCCTTCTAACTTTCTTCTTATCAGGGGAGAGTTTTCATTTGTAAAGGAATTTCAGAAAGTACAAAAATGCTTACTGGACACTCCCCAAAGTCCAATTAAATATTTCTCTGGGGTATGTACCAAAGATAGCAGGTTTTATATTTTTAATTACCTCTAACTTTTAATAACCTGCTCTCCTCCCCACCATCAACAAAATTAAATATGGCTGAGCTTTTGTTTATCTGAGTCTGACCAATATTTTTAAAGCTGCAAACCCAAATCACATTTGACTACAAAGGCTTGTACATCATTTACAAACACAACTTTACCATCAAGAACTCTGGTTTGGGGGCACCTGGGTGGCTCAGTCAGTTAAGCATCCAATTCTGGATTTTGGCTCAGGTCATGATCTCACAGTTCACAGGTTTGAGCCCCACGTCAGGCTCTGGGTTGACAGCATGGAGGCTGCTTCAGATTCTGTCTCCTTCTCTCTCTGCCCCTCCCCTACTTGCTCTCTGTATCTTTCTCAAAATAAATAAAAATAAACTTAAAAAAGAACTTTGGTTTGTCTTGCAAGGTTTCAGCATGAGAGAGTAATAGGCCTTTTATGTTTAAATGTTATTTTTATTAGCAATGGCCAGATAGTAGAAAAACTAGTGTAGGAGTATCTAGTGTACTAGAGTATCAACAGATTACCTGTCATCAAAATATCTAGAACATTTAAATTATGTTAATAGCATTAACATTTATGTGACTTTTTTATTTTTTTACCATCTAATTTAAATTCTTCCCACACTGCTGTTACTCAGAGAATATTTTATAATCACGGTGTGTGTGCTTGAGCGTGTGTGGGTTTCTAAAGATACATTCAAAAGGAAATGTGTCGGTATTCCCAGGGTGTTTTAAATTGAACTCCAAATTCAAGAGATTTATGGCTTAAGTATGAGTATACAGTACATTTTCAAAGAAGCCAACCTTTCATCAAAATCTGTACTAGGTATGCAAAGAGACAAAATCATCTGGCAACTGCACTACATGTTTCTAATATTTTCTTCACCTATTATATTCCTTTTCCTCTTACAATTTTCAAATCCAAGTTTACATGGAAGCTTTTGAGAGCACAAAACCACTTCCCAATTATATGTTTAATACTTAAACACCTAATAGCTTATCTAATACTTGTTTAAATAATGAATCCAATTATGACAGTCATTAGCATTTTTCCATTTGCTCTTCTCTAATTATAAAAGCATAGTATAAAGGTAGAAGCATAATACAAATGCTGAACTGACTCGTGCACAGTCATATTCACAAGAAGTGGGGAAGGTCTCTTGGCATATTTACCAATGCACAGTTGTAAATGTTTGCCAAAACCTGAGAGCCATGTTTGGATATGAGTCTGCAATAATTTTTATGAGAGGAGAAATTCTGCTCCCCCCCAAAAAGGGAAAAGAGAGTAGCAAAGGCAAGTTCTCCCTCCAGTGGTTTATTTATTTCAGCTGAAATTGTCCTTTCTAAGTAGCAGGCCTCATGCTTAGACTATCATAAACACTCATGACTAGAAATAAAGACCGGACAAAGCAGTAATAGAGATAGCAAACACTTATCTGAATGATAGAACCCTTTAGAAACACTCTAAAACCCACTCAGAGAATTTATTTTGTTTTCTTTTCCTCATAATCAGTAGAGTTAAAAAATAAAACTTACATTTCAAAAAAAAAAAAAAACAATCAGTGAGACAGAAAGGTTATAGCAAGACAGGTTGACATCAGTTAAAACATTTCAGGCTCTCTTGATATAGGAACTGTTTCCCTATGCCACATGAGCTAGAGAGTATGCTCAAAATTCAGTTCTTTCGGTGACTGAATTAAAAGAATATCCAAGTTTCTTTCTTTCTTAAAAAAGAAGAAGAAGAAGAAGAAGAAGAACAACAACAACAACAACAACAACAACAACAACAACAACAACAACGACCTGTTTGAGTTGCCCCAGAAGCCACTGTATTCATCACACATAACCTCAAACTTTAGGATCCATGAGGAAATCACCAGTTGCTACTCCCACTAATAACTAAAAATCCCAATGATGTTGACCTTGACTGACCCCTCTCAGTCAGGCTTCTCCAAGACAAATGCTTCCTCACTATCTGTTCAGGCCCTCATGCCCCACTCCACATGCAATCAGAGGGATGGATTACCCCACCCCAGACTGAGATGAGACTGTTTCCCACTGTCCTGGTAAACCCGTCCCTATAGCACCTCTATCATCAATAAGCTATGATTTGTCTTCCTTTCATCAGACCTCCCTATCTCTAGCAGCAGATTCTTGCACAAATAGTTTAAGCAGATTTTCTTGAGGTAAGAGGAGGGATTATGAAGAGTTTTTTCTACCCTCCAATCAATTAAGAAAAGCAATGCTGAAGTTTCCAAGCCTGCTTTCTCAATTATTGTTCACATAACATGCTAAGAATTATAAACAAGACTATACTTTCCCAGGTAAAAGAAAGAAACTAGACAAAGTTACAGCATCTTTAACATGAAACTTACATGAAACTTCAAAATTCTAAAAAGAAGATCTATTCTGAAGTTCATTGCCCCCATTTTTTCTACAGAAGAAAGAGGACTTTTCAATGTTATGTTTGTTATGTTACATTACCTTACACTACTTACATTATGTTTAATCCCACTCTTAGCAGATGGAGATAAATTGAACTTGATAAACCACATTTCCAGGAACATAATTTCTAGGCTGGATGACCAAAGAAATAAGAGCTAGAAGAAAGCAGACCTAGAAAGTGATTAACACAAATTGAATAAGCTCTCATGTTGGCACAAGATTCTATGATTCTGAGAAATGAATGTTTATTTACCTTAAACACTTCACTTGAATATCTCCTTTTGTTCGTTCATTTCACATTTTACTATATGCTAAGCCCTAATGGAAGGGCTGGAATGCAATGTAGAGCAAAACAAGCATGATGCATTTTCTCATTAAGCTTATATTTTATGGGATTCACAGAAATAAAAAAGAGCAGGTACAATATACCCTATGCAAAAATCTATTTTAAATGAATCAAAGACCTGGGGCGCCTGGGTGGCTCAGTTGGTTGAGCATCCGACTTCAGCTCAGGTCATGATCTCACAGTTGATGAGTTCGAGCCCCATGTTGGGCTCTGTGCTGACAGCTCAGAGCCTGGAGGCTGCTTCTGAGTCTCCCTCTCTCTCTGCCTCTCCCCCACTCATGCTCTGTCTCTGTCTCAAAAATAAATATAAACATTAAAAAAAATTTTTAAATGAATCAACGACCTAAAAAGAGCTAAAACTATAAAACTCTTAGAAGAAAACATAGAGAGAAACCTTAATAACATCGGATTTGGCAATTATTTCCTGGATGTATTATCAAAAGCACAAGTAACAAAAAAAAATTGATAATTTGGACTTCCTCCAAATTAAAAATTTTTGTGCATCAAAGGAGTAAAAAAGCAACTCAGAGAACAGGAACAAATATTTGTAAGCCATATATCTTATATGGAAAGTATCCATAATATATAAATAACTCCTATAACTCAACAATAAACTCATTTTAAAAGTGAGCAAAGGACTTGAATACATATTGCTCCAAAAAAAGATACACAGTCAATAAGCATATGAAAAGATGGTTCAACATCACTAGTCATTAGCGAAATGGAAATGAAACTATAGTGATACCACTTTACATTTATTACAATGACATATTAAAAAAAACCCACCCAGAAAATAAGTGGGGGTGAAGATATGGAGAAATTAAAACCCTATTCACTGTGGTGGGAATGGTGCAGCCAGGATGAACAACAGCATAGTAGTTCATGAAAAACTTTAAAACGTAATCCAGCAATCCAACTTCAAACTTCTGAGTGTGTACTCAAAAGATCTCAAAACAAGGTCTCAAAAATGTAACTGTACAGGGGCGTCTGGGTAGTTCAGTTGATTAAGAGTCCAACTCTTGATCTCAGCTCAGGTCATGATCTCTTGGGTTTATGAGTTCGAGCCCTGCCTCGGGCTATGAGCTGTCAGAGAGGAGCTTCCTTGGGATTCTCTTCTCCCTGTCCCTCCCTCACTTGGGCTCTCTCTCTCTCTCTCTCCGTCTCTCTCTCTCTCTCTCTCTCAGACTTTTAAAAAAAATTTAAAAAGGCATCTGTATGCCCATGTTCATAGAAGTATTACTCATAGTAGCCAAAAGGATCCATCAATGAACAAATAAACAAAATGTGGTTTATAGACGCACAATGAAATACTGAACCTTAAAAGAAACTCTGACATATGCTACAACACAGATAAACCTTGAGGGTATTATGCTAAGTGAAATTACACTTACATGAAGTACTTCGAAGAGTCAAACCGAGACAGAAAGTAGAACAGGGGTCCCAGGGCTTTGGAGAAACAAAACAAGACACATTGTTTACTGAGTGTGGAGTTTCACCTTGGGGAGATGAAAAACATGCTGGAGAGAGTTGCACAACAAGGTCGATGGACTTAATGCCACTGAACTGTACATTCAAAAGTGGTTACCCTGGTGGATTTTATGACATGCGTATTTTACCACGATTTTGAACAGCAGAGTAATTTCAGATACTGGGAGGTGCTATAAAGAAACATAACAAGATGCAATGACTGGAGAAAGGGTAAAGATGGCATTAGAATGAGTTAGAGTACTCGGAGGAGGTGACATTTTCTGAGATCTGAATGACAAGAAAGAATCAGAAAGGTAGACCTGGTGGGAGAGCATTTCAGGCAAGAAGAGCAAGTGCAATGTCTCTGTGGCAGACCTGGGCCTTGCACGTGAAGAACTACAGAGAAGGCCCAGTAGAGATGAGGCCTAGGGATGATGCTATGGGATCTACCTACAAGAGATAGGTAAGGCATTACAGGCCAGGGGAGCATATGAATTTTCTTCTAAGGACTTGGAAATTTGGGAGATTTTGGAACAAGGGAATTATGTGCTCTAATTTGTTTGAAAAGATTATTTTGGCTGCTGTGTAGAAACTGAAACCTGTGAAGGCAAGAATCAAAGCAGATCCACTAGGAGTTGTAACAGCACACGTTGATGGCTTGGAGATCATAGCAGTGGGGATGGAGACCAATGAATTCATTCAATGTATGTTTTGAAGGCAAAACTAACAAATCTTATGTATTTACTCACGGATGGGGTAATCGTTCATTCCCTGTTCGCCTGTGACAAAACTGATTTCTGTCTATGGTTGCAGTGCCCCATATAGGGCACTTTCATTCTCAACATTACCCCAGTTTGGACAATAAACCACAGTTACCCCAGCTATGGGGAATAAAGGAAAAAGAAGAATCAAGCATGACTCTTCAGCTTGAGCAACCACAAGTTTGTGGTATTGATGTTTCAATGATAGTCTATTAATAGCATCATCAAATAAGGAAAGAACAGTTAGAACTCCACATCCCATTCGTTTTTATTCAATCCTTTTTGTCCATGATCATTCAAAAATCCCATGTTTCTCTTTTCATTCCAATTTAGCAGATAAGTATGCATCTTAAAACTTCAGCAGAAAAAATAATAATAATAATAGAAAATAAGGGAAAAAAAAGCAATTTCCAGAAGGGAGCAGCACACAGAAGAATAGCTCCCATGGTGCCCCCAGTCCCATGTACAGACAAAGATCACAGATGTGGCTCTCTGGCCTGGCAAGACTATGGTAGGATAAGCTTTATTCTTGAGCTGGGAACAACAATTGGTCTGTAGCACTAACTGAGTAGAAGGAAAGACTCTCAAGGATCATCTCTGGGAAAGGAGCCCTACAGAGACACTGCTTGCTCGCCAGAAAATGGCACTGGCGATGAGCTAGAAAACACATTAAAAGTGAGGAAGGCTATGGAAGATGCTTCCTTAGGAAGACAAAGGCATAGGAATACCTTGCATCCAAGTAATTACAAGTGATGGAGATAGCACTATGTAAAATTCAAGTTAAGAAATATGTTCGTATATTGAAGTTGTCAGTTCCTGAGGTACTCACAACAGGTGTCAGATTTATTATGATTTCGCATTCTGAGAGAAAAATCTAGATTGATGTACACTGAAAAAACACCTGCTATCTATATGTCTCTCTCTCTCTCTCTCTCTCTCTCTCTCTCTCTCTCTCTCTCACACACACACACACACACACACACACACACACACACCAAACCTCATGAAACAGTATTCTTTCTTTCCCTTTATCCAAAAGAGAAGTAGTAGCAACAACAACAAAAAAATGCTCCCAAGTTTTCTTCTTAATTCTCAAGGTCAACAGATTTCCTCAAGGACAAAATAGGATTTCAAACCAACTCTGAGATAATGGTAAAACAAATTAACACCAAAGCTATACTAGCACTATTCTCTTTTATGAATATTTGAAGTCCAGTTAGTTAACATTAAAACCTCTTATGACAAAATAAACCAATATACTTTTTTTGCACACATTTATTCTCATGTTTTTACAACCTTGCTGTGATATTAAGATTTACTCACATATTTCTAATGGTGTTATTTTTTTTTCAAATTTTTATTTAAATTCTAGTTAGCCTACAGTGCGATATTGGTGTCAGGAGAACAATTCAGTGACTCACCACATACATACAACACCCAGTGACCTGGTGCTCATCACAAGTGCCCTCCTTAATACCCATCACCCATCTAGCCCATCCATCACCCACCTCCCTCCATCAACCGTCACTTTATTCTCTACCCTTAAAAGTCTCTCATGGTTTGCTTCTCTGTCCCTTTTCCCCCCTCTCCCATATGTTCATCTGTTTTGTTTCTTAAATTCTACATATAAGTGAAATCATATGGTAGATGAAATTGACTGGGGACTATCAGTGAATGTGATCAGAGTCAAGCAGAAAATGCAAAGATTAGTTTTGTTGCAAAGGGAACCACCACACTTCACCTGCTACCCATCATTTCCAGGCTATTTTAAGCCTCAGTTTTGTGAACCATCTACATACTATGATTTCCAGTATTACCCTAAATGAAAGAACCCTAGCAGTGCCCAAGGTCTTAAGTGATGAGTTTTTAATTTCAGTCATTGGTTTTGTCAATTGATAGTTTTAGGGTGAGCCAAACAGGATATGAAAAGCAGCAGGACTTAACCAGAGTCTATATTGAGCTGTAACATTGCGGGGGGGGGGGGGGGGGGGGGGGGAGTACCAATCCCTTGAGGCCAATTGAATCTATTCTATATTCCTGTTGACCTGCCCCAAGCTTTTAGATATATGTGGCCCACAGAAACAGCTGAATGATCTTTGAAAAACCACAGTGCTGAAACAAATAACTGCTAATGAGTCATGGGAACTGAAGATGAAGTCCATGTTTTATGAGGTTTTGAAGATCAATGGCTACAGGTAACATACCTGATTAGGCTTTCACCTATGCAAGCATCCTTCGTCCTGCCACTTGCCATTTGCTTTATCCCCCAACAGAGTTCTTTAATCACACTATAGATCCATCAAACCTCACACATCATTGTATCCTGCACTGTGAATTAAGCTGGATATCATTTGGATATTATCCTTTATGAGTTATGTGCTACCTAAATATTAGCAATCCTCTCAAGACTGCTTGGATATTGTGTTCCACACACAGTTACCTTCAGGCTCTGGGAGCGACTCCCCATTTTACTTAACATTAGAGTCTCCCTCTTTGGTTTCCTTTCACATTCAGATCCTGACTTTTCAGTGGATAAAATTTCCACATGATTGCAAACTAGTCTCTAACCTCTAGTCCAGTAGAGTCAAACTCTTGGGGAATTTATTCAAGAATTTCAATTAATGGACTGAATTGAAAGCTTTTTCTACAAATAAGTGAGGAGCTACAGGAAATTGGACCCTGAACAAAATCTCCTGGCAGTCATTTACACATCCATTATCTAACAGGAAAATTTTCCAACTTTACCACAAAGCTATCAAAATTATACTGCAAAATCAAATAAAATACGTTTCTACTTTGGAAAATAGAAGCATGCTTTTACAGTCTGAAGAACAGCGAGGTTTCTAAACAAAACAGTTGGCATTACTTTAAGCAAGCTGCTGATTTAGAAAGAGAAAGGGCTTGCCTCAAGACTGTGAATAAGAAGTTTTCCTTTGGCAATTGAGTAATAATTGAAGGCTGAAATAGAGTCACTATCAATCCTAGTGCCGGAACCTCAAGGTCAACTGAAAAGCTAGTCTCTTCTCTCTTTTCCACATTTAGTTATGCCCTTTTCTTCCCTGTTGAACATGACAAATATTTTTTCTAAAGAATAGATAATCCCAATTGCAACCTTCACATTCCAGGGAAAATATTCCCAGTTAGATCAAGACAAATAAGCAAATCTATCTCTTCTTTGGTTGTTCGGTCACTTCCAGAAATCTGCCACTTTTGTTAGGACAGTTCATAAATCTTTAGAGGATAGCCAATTTGGGCCTACACTAGATTTCCAGTAATTTAGATTTGATAAAGCTGGCAAAGCTGGATTCTTTTCCTACATACATACAGTTATTTATGCCTATTATCTATTGCTTTGCCACTTTCAGGAAATCTGAACAAAAGATTTGAATATTCACACATGTAATATAGCAAAAGTAACCAAACAGGCATTGTTAACTACTTATTACGTGCCAAACATTTTGCTAGGTGTAGATACATCCTTTTCTTATCTCAGGTGCCAAGACAAAGACATGGCTGGAAGTCCTAGTGCAAACACCACATTTTTATCCAACTTTTCCATGACTATTCCAGTTCACATTTGTTCTGTAAGCAACTACAGCATTTATATTTATATTTCTCATTTTAATTCAAGGCAGTGAATGCCCATATGACATTAAACAACATTACAGAGCTCGGCACATACTTAGCATATAATAGATATATATTAAGTATTTGTCTCCCTCTTAAACATAATGTATATACTTACATAAACACGTAGACATCCATTATGTAATGTCTCTCTAGATACTGGCCTTGCCTTTTACGCCCTGTACTTTACAACCTTCCGATCACTGGGGGGTGGAGAAGAGGAGGATCACCAAAGCACCCATGTAGAACTAAGTGACAGATCAACTGGTACTCTGAGCAGGTAATTCAGATCTCATACAGCTATTTGCCATCTTGTCTAATTACTCAGATTTCCAAAGAAATCATTTGAAGGTCCCAAATTAACAGCCACAACTAGGGGATCCCAGTCCCTATATATTCATTCAAATATTTGTCAAATTGAGGACAAAGTGTAAGTTCAGTCACAATACTGTTCCAAAACCACCTCATACCTGGCTCTAGGAAAGAGATTCCAAATCACTTTTTGAAGAGTTGCTATTAAGTATTTTTCATTCTCATACTAGTTGGCACAAATAAGTAGCCCAGTTTCCTTGAAATATCTTCCTCACTTAACTTGCAGAATATCACACTCACCTGGTTTTCCTTTCTACTCCTTCTCAGCCTCTTTGACTGATTCCTGCTCAACTCCCCTACATCTAGGTAGCCCAATATCTAGAACAGTGCCTGTAACACTGTACATGTCCCACATATGTCACTTGAATGAATCAATCAATCTCATTAACAAATGTATTGAAAACCTACTAAAAAGTAGGTTAAGACATGTCTCCAAGGACAAAGGTATCTTTTTTTATTTTTTGTCACATCTGCCTGTTTGTGGGAATATTCTATTAAGAGAGAAAAGGCACAATGTTTACATTTTTTTTAATTTTTTTTAACATTTATTCATTTTCTGAGAGACACAGGGAGACAAAGCATGAGCGGGAAAGGGGCAGAGAGAGGGAGACACAGAATCCGAAGCAGGCTCCAGGCTCTGAGCTGTCAGCACAGAGCCTGACACGGGGCTCAAACTCACAACTGCGAGATCATGACCTGAGCCAAAGTCGGATGCTCAACCGACTGAGCCCCCCAGGCGCCCCTACATTTCTTTAGACAGTTTCAGAGACATCAGTCCTGTAAATCATCTCTCTCCAAATCCCATACAATTTTTAAAACCATTATAATTAAATGAATAATAACCATTTACTATCGGTCAGTTTTCAGTCAGATTTATACATCAATATTTTCTTTGCAATACGGAAACTTTATAGTCCATTCATATCTTCTTTATAATCAATATGTTCAGTATATTTATGGATATTTTATACGACTTAGTATACTACTTTAGTATTTTAGACTATTATAAAGGGCTTGACTGTTATAATTTTGCATTTTTAATACATTATTGCTACATCTCTGATTTATTTGATTTTTTTGTCATTTGTTAGGAACACAATCTCCAACAGTAGTTCCTTTGGGAAGACATTATCTCCTTTATAGAACCATTTTCAGGAATGTGTTGTGATGGAAAGCAATGAGAGAATGCATTTATATGTTTCGAATATAAACCACTCCCGTGTATATGTTATGGATTTATCAAGGTAGTATTAATGATGGAAGTGAAGATTTCAAATATGTGTAATCAGAATGACAAATATTTAATGATAAAATGCAGCCATGACAAAAAAGGATCGCAAATTGACATTGCTAGAGTTTTGTTGTTTTCTTTTTTTTTTTTTTTAACTAATAGAATTCACACATTGAAATGAATTTTGGCTTGAAAGTTGTTATTTACCTTGAAAGCAAAGAATCAAAAAGACCCTCCGGGGAGTTCAAATTTTAACTATAAAACTAATAACTGCTAGAACTTCTACATCCAAATACATGTTGTTCTCAAAGTGGTAACCTTATAAGGCAACACCAGATTCCAATGATGGTGCCATATGTTCACGATGTTTTGAGAACTCCACTTCGAAAACATTCCCAAAGCACAAATTGCACTCTTGATTATCCTCAGAGAGCCACACGTATTCATTCACTGAGGGTGGATTAAAGAACCAAAACCATTTTGTGTCAAGTCCAATAAATCAGGTGAATGATAAAATTAAGCAATACTCAAAACAAGATTTAACTACAAAATAAAAAGGCAGATGTCCTTTTAACATGTATTGAGTAATTGCAGCAGGGTTGAAATGTGTGCAGCCTCCAGGGGAAAATATTTTCAAAGATATCAATCATGTTTATTATACATTCAGGAACTTTTGTGTTTTAAAAATTCCTTGCTATGGGTATTTGTAAATTTAGGCACCTAGGAGACAACTGTCCCCATATTTCTCAGGGTTATGTCTCCCAACTTGAAAAATATCCATGACTGGCATTACCACAAAAGAATTTTAGAAAGAAATTAGTTTACCTTTCAAAATTTCAAATGGCTACATAACATAGGAAAGAAAGAGAACAAATTTAAACTTGAATTTTAACCCTGATTTATCAATTTATTTTGACTAACACTGAATGTTTACTCTCTTCTAGAGACTGCTCTGAACACATTGAACCTATTAAAAAAATGCATCTTGGGGCCTGGGTGGCTCAGTCGGTTAAGCATCCAACTTCAGTTCAGGTCATGATCTCGTGGTTCATGAGTTCAAGTCCCATGTCAGGCTCTGCGCTGATACCTCAGAGCCTGGAGCCTGCTTCAGATTCTGTGTCTCCCTCTCTCTGCCCCTCCCCCATTCATGCTCTGTTTCTCTTCCTCTCCCAAAAATAAACATTAAAAAAAATTTAATAAAAAAATTTCATCTTTACAAGACTACTGTAAAATACATCCTCTGGTTAGCTTCATTTTTAAAATGAAGAAACTCAAAGTATAGAGATTTAGAAACCATGCATACTTGTGTTTATTGCAGCATTATTTACAATAGCCAAGATACAGAAGCAGCCCAAGCGTGCATCGACTGATGATTGCATAAAGAAGATGTGGTATATACATGCAATGGAATATTACTCAGCCAGAAAAAAATAATGAAATCTTGCCATTTGCAATGACATGGTTGGATCTAGAGTGTATAATGCTAAGTGAAATACGTCAGAGAATGACAAATACCATATGAATTTATTCCTAAGTGGAATTTAAGAAACAAATGAGCAAAGAGGAAAAAATAAGAGAGAGCACCAAATCAAGAAAGAGCCTCTTAATTATAAAGAACCTATAGTTACCAGAAGGAGGTGGGTGGGGGTAAGGGGATGGGTAAAACAGGTGATGGGGATGAAGGAGTGCACTTGTGATGAGCACAGGGTGATGTATGGAAGTGCTGAATAACTGACTATACCACACCCCTGAAACTAATATAACACCATATGCTAACTAACTTGAATTAAGATAAAAGTTAAAAAAGAAAAAAAAAAACACTAAAAATCACACAGATCAAAAGAGGTAGAGCCGGGACAGGAACACAGGCAATTCAATCTAGATCCTGTTCTCTGAACTACGGTGATATAATTGCTTAGAATATTGGCCAAATTACTACAACAAATTAGAAGAACATGTGTTTCAAAGGTATTAAAATTTGCAGGAATGAGGAGAAATAACAATAAAAAAAAACCCAGCCATTGACAGGTTTTTCTCAATTGCCCAGGTTTCCAAATGCTGTGGATGGTTTTAAAAGTACCATCTATACATGCCTACCTACCCCCGGATCCCAGGCCCCAGACCTTGTAGGCCAGACTTTGCTAAGGTATCTCAGGGGCATACTGAAAGTGTGCGGCTTGCACACACGTAGAAAACATTCTTACCTAATCATACCTACAACCACAAGAGTATCATATGCATGATTCTACGAGAGGAAGAAATACAAGGTATTTAGGTATCGGGCACTGGGTTAGGCACGGGACTGCACCTGAGAGATGGAATTACAATTGCCAGCCTGCTGGAGCTCACATCTTGAGGGGTAGATGGTCATGAAACAGGCAAACAAATTAAATGCTATTTGACTTATGAGGGAAATAAACATGGCACTGTGGTAGAGAATAAAGGAACGGCTAGGAAAGGTCTAGAAGACCAGGGTCAGGCCCTTTAAGGCCAAATATCACAGCAGTAAATCAAATGTCATGGCACAGCAAGAAATTACGGACCTAGCATCCACATGTGAGTGGCACAGCTCAAATGAATTTTTTTTAATGTTTATTTATTTTTGAGAAAGAGTATGAGCGGGAGAGGGGCACAGAGAGAGAGAGAGAGGGAGGGAGAGGGATACACAGAATCAGAAGCAGGATCCAGGCTCTGAGCTGTCAGAACAAAGCACAATGTGGGGCTTGAATCCCCAATCCGTGAGATCGTGACCTGAGCCGAACTGGGACGCTTATCCACCTGAGCCACCCAGGCGCCCCCAAATGAAATTCTTTTAATAAGGCAGAACCTCACCCTAAGTTGGTATGTCCAACTCTCACACTAGCCTAAAAATGGTTAAAAGGCAAAAAACCCTTCTGCCCTGTAGGATCCATCACAGCTGATTCTACTAAATTTTGGGTGTGCCTCTGAAAAACACAGGAGGTTGAGGAATCTGTTCCCTCCTTGCCATTGTGTTTGTTGCTAAGCTCACATGTACCCTTGCACTGTTTATTTTCCGATTCATAGTAATATACAAGAACACTAACAGTACTCAAAGATCAAGAATTCTTTTTTGCAAATCCTCAAGCTTGAACCAGTCTTTGCAAACTGGCCTACCCCAGAAAGCCTCTCTAAGGATGTGATGTTAAAACTGACATCTAAAAGGTGAGAAGGAACCCGTTATGCAAAGCCCCAAGATAAAGAGCCTGACAGATCTGGTTCAAAGAGCAAACTTTACAAAGACTGGTATTAGGAAAATGTCTCCCTGTATTGCCATTGCCATATCTTTCTTAATACCTTTGTACATGATCATTCCCCACCACCATTAAACCAGCATCCCATGATAAGTTGTGGAAGCTATTATCAAAAGCAGAGTGTGACTTTGGATTCCCTTCTTTGGGGATCTTATCTGTTCTTTGTACCTCTAGGTACAGCCCAACATCACAGATAGATCCAGGGACTCCTATCTGGATGCCAAAGATGTTGCTCAGACTGAGATGTGCTCCTTAAAAAGTCAAGCATCCACATATCACTGAAATTACAAACACTAAAATCATGCAAGTATCATCGAGAAAACAGGGGAAAGTGAAGAAGGCCTGCTTAACTATACCTGAACCCAAAGGAAAGGGGTTTTGAGGGGGAGGGGTTCGTTAAAGCTAAGATAAAAAGACATGTAGCTCATCACAATGTGATCAACTCATGAAAAAGAAAATGTAAAATATTACCTCTAAAAAAACAGGGAATAAAGTTCATTTAAAAAGAGTAAATTTGGTACAAAGGATTATAATCCCAACTACAACTGTCCCCCTTTGTGTATGTATTCCCAGAATAAGGTAAATGATCTTTAAATTATTTTTAAGGAAAATACTTCCCAAGTGTACAATGCAATTTACAGTATTTCGATAATGATAACTCAGTGTTACAAATAAAGCCAAGTCTACCAGCGGAGAGAGTGTTGAAACACAGCAGAAATGGCTTAGCTTGTCATTCACAGGCAGTGTGCAAAGCTTTCCCCAGGCTGCTAAGCGGTCCTGATTGCCAGGCCTCCCCAGCGTCACACCGATTCGCTCAGGGGCGGTTGAGCAGGAGGCACGCGTGCCTATGCGTGTCCTCAAGGGACACGTGCCTGCAATCACAGAGCCCCACGCCCCAGGCGGCAATGCTGCTCAGTGTGCGTTTTGCATGTGTATCTCTCTCTGGCTCCACCATCGGAGTATCTGCTATAGTTTATCACCCCCTTGCTCCTTCTGTGCTCTGCACTCAGCTGCTGCAGCTGCTTGGTAGCATCACTACTCTCTTCCCGTTTCTTCGCTGATTATTTAAAAAGCATTCATTAAAAATTACGTCCCAAGCACTGTGTTGGGCACCAAGTGAACAAAACAGACATGATACCTGACCGCACAGGGCTTATAATGTAAAAAGGAGATAGACATTAAACCAACAAATCCATCCTCACAACTTAAACCGATACACTACTGAGGGAATACCACAAAGTCCAAATATACTTAGGTTCCAGAAGGCCTTTCTGAAGTAGTAATAATTAAATCAAGGTCTATAGGACAAATAGGAGAGAGCTACGGGGGAAAAAAGCAAAAGTAAAGACGTTTAATGAATAAATCGCAACGTGGGGAAAGACTAAGAAACATAAGAGCTTGGCGCATGTGCAGAATAGAAACTCCAGTCAAAGGGGTGAAACTGGCATATGACCACGTGGGGAAAGGAGGCGGAGCCAGACCACAGCTTATAGATCGTGTTAAATATTTTTACCACAGGGATTGGTCAATGGCCAGTACTCACAAATCTGCTTGGTTACATGTTGAATGATCGCTCTGTCTGTTCTGTGGTAATAATTTAAAAAAAAAAAAAAAATGGGGTGGAGGAGGTGTGGCACCTGGGTGGCTCAGTCGGTTAAGCTTCCGACTTTAGCTCAGGTCATGATCTCACAGTTCCTGAGCTGGAGCCCCATGTCGGGCTCTGTGCTGACAGCTCAGAACCTGGAGCCTGCTTCAGATTCTGTGCCTCCCTCTCTCTCTCTGCCCCTTGCCGGCTCACACTCTGTCCCCTTTCTCTCTCAAAAATAAACATTAAAAACTTAAAAAAAAAAAAAAAAAACAACTAAGATGCAAGAGTGGAAGACAGGAGGCTTGTTTCAAGGGCATTGCAATAATCCAGGTGGACTCCATCTCTTTCAATTAGGTGAGTTTCTTCCTTCTCCACCAGTCACTTATACCCTATTCTGATTTTCGTGGAAAAGCTTGAGTTATTAAAGGCCCAGATCCCTCTTTTCCTCTGTGTGGTAAATCCAATAACTAGCATGAGAAAAGTTCTGGCCCTTCCCTTCTCAGCTGTGTTCACTCTTCATGGAAGCTGCTTTGTCGTTAAAGCTTAAAGATGTTTTAAGCTTGGGAAGTCAATCCCCCAATAATAAAATCTTTACATTTCCCCATATTACAAGGAGATATTACCTTGAATTCTATCAAAGATACACTCTTTTCTCTCTAATAAAAAGAATTTAGTATTTTAGAAGTAAAAATTCAATGGGGCGCCTGGGTGGCTCAGTCGGTTGGGCATCCGATTTCAGCTCTGGTCACTATCTCATACTCCATGAGTTCGAGCCCCGCATTGGGCTCTGGGCTGACAGCTCAGAGCCTGGAGCCTGCTTCAGATTCTGTGTCTCCACCTCTCTCTGCCCCTCCCCCACTCATGCTCTGTCTTTGTCTCAAAAATAAATAAAAACATTTAAAAAAAATTTTTTAAAGAAGTAAAAATTTGATTTCACATTTGATTTCCAGTTTGCCAACATTTGATTTCAACAATGAATTGCATTATCTTAACATTTTATCACAGGGGCCTTAATTTGAAGTCCAAACTTCTAAGACACCATGAAGCCGCTCCCTGAAAGAATTACAAACACTTAGAGCTGTTGGTTCTTAGCAATTTTCCTGCAGAAGTCTCTAACACTTGCCAGATTTGCAGTAGGGTTCAAGAGTGAATGACTGAGGTTAACCTACCTGTGCCTAGCAAACCTTCCCATCACCACCATCTGATCAGCCTGGCCAATGGAAATCTTCCCCCAAACTGACAAATGTATAAGAAGAGAATGAAGTTGTTTTTCCATTGGCATTGCTAAGCTTGGGCTGCAATGGTCTTGTGTCCTGCCATATGGAAAAATCCTTTCGAAACAGAACAAATATGTAAATAAATAGACACATGGGTAAAAAATAGAGATAGACTTCTGCCATCATTGAGTCCCTGGTTCTACTCATTAAAGTCCTACTTCTTGCATCACTTCCTCCGGGTCTGAGATCTACTCCCAATATTCATTGAAGCTACTTAGCCAATCAATTCTTTTTAAGCAAGTTTGAGTTGGGGTTCTCTGTCACTTGCAACAGAGTTAGTCCTGGCTTAAAAAATATCCCCCCAAACCTTAAGAATCATCATGTAGTGGTCTGATATCAGAATTCAACAGAGACTTAAAGATATTAAAATTGACCCAAAATACAAATTCCTATTTGATCAGTTAACATTATGAAGTATTACTAGGACTTAGAGACCTAAGTATATTTTAGTGGATTTAATTCTAGTGGCAGAAATTAAAGCCTAATTAGAAAGCTGTGGGAATCTTATTAAATTATATTTACACATTAAATGTTTGCTTAATAAATGTAATAAACCACAAGATCACTTGAGGTTACAAAGCAGATGGTGTATCTTAGATAAATTTAAAGGAATTAGGCAGCTCTCAAAATTATTTCATCCAGTACATGTCATAAAAGACTAAAACTTCTATGAGAGAAAAGGATCTGTATGTCTTTTCAATTTGATTCTACTGGTAATGATGATACAAGGAACAAAAACTGGTAAATCACAAAATATAGAAACACTCTGCCTAATCAATAGTGTAAGTCTCTAGAACATCCTCCAAATCAATAAGATATATAATAAGGACAAGAACCACCTAAGAGTAAATGAAAAAAAAAGTGAATTGTAACACAGCCCAGAAACATTATCCAAACTATATTAAAAGTGCATTTAACACAAGAACGTTATCAGTCTTCTTAACTTCAGTAGCACTGGCAACAAATAAAATTTATCTTTCCTTCTTCATACTAGAGAGTCATAACATTCCCAAAACCTCACCAAACTACAAAACAAATAGTTTTAAAGTATTCAGACCACCTTACCACTTTGCTAGAGACTCCCCATCTGCAGGCTTTTTGCAGTATCAAGACCAAAGTTTATAATTACTAAAGTCAATGACCGGTTATTGTCAGAGATGTGCATTATGAATTTAATTTCTAGTCAGAGAAAAAGCAATGTAGGGAAACCTCATTGAGAATTGGGTGTTTTAGATAAATAAATTTTAGGGGGCGCTGGATGGCTCAGTCAGTTAAGCAGCCAAGGCCATTTGAGGTTACAAGATCAGCTTGATTTCAGCTCAGGCCATTATCTCAAGATGGTGAGGTCAAGCCCAGCATGGCACCCCATGTGCTGAGTGTGGAGCCTGCTTATGATTCTCTCCCCCGCCTCCTCCCCTCCCCCCACTTTGTGTCTGTCTCTATCTCTCAAAATAAAACATAAAAAAAATAGGTAAATTTTGCCAAATTGGTAAGAAGGAGGCAAATAATATATTGAGCCGCACATGCCAGGCCCTTGCTGGCTGTACTTCAATCACAAATATGATGTCATCCGAGCCTCACAGCACCCCTGCATGGTGGGAACTATCATCTCTGCCTTATACAGAAGAAAGCAAGCTGAAACTCACAGCATTAAGTACACTTAAGCATAAGTGGCAAATGTGGAATGAATCCAGTCCAATACCAAGTCCTATGTTTTTACCGTGTCATACTGTCTTCTCTTAGCTACCCAAGTTTTTCTTTTTTTTAACATACTTTTATTAATGTTTTTATTTGAGAGAGAGAAAGAGCATGAGCAGGGGAGGGGCAGAGAGAAAGGGAGACACAGAATCTGAAGCAGGCTTCATGAGTCAGCACAGAACCTGACACGGGGCCCGAACTCACAGACCATGAGAGATCATGACCTGAGCCAAAATCAAGAATTAGCCGCTTAACCCACTGAGCCACCCAGACACCCAAAGTTTTTTCATTTAGACCATGTTTTAGATAATAAATGATCATAAAATGGGAATGAATTTTAGAGGTAAATTTCCCTTTTAGCACAAAAAAATGGAACATATTTTCTTAATGTCTCAGAGATAATCATCAATATGGAGATTTTGTTTTGTTTTCTTTATTAGCCCTCTAGGTCAAACTTTTGATTATTCCACTTACATCATTGTGTATCCCACTAACACCTCATAATAGTAGCTTTACACACACACCCACAGCCCTTCAAGTTTGGTCTTCCAGTCCGCTGTGGATGGGTAAACAACCAGGTTGTTTAAGAACTGTAGGTTTATTAAGAGTCATTAAAATTCCGGTAGAACTCAGAAAGTCAATTCCGTGTCTTTGTAGGAAGCTCTTTGAAATCACTGTTTCAGAGGCCTCCTCACTTTATTTCCTTACTTCTAGTAAAAGTTATATCCTAAAAAACTGACATTTCAGAAAGCAGGACTGCAGATAGAAAACCACCTTCAGATACATGAAATGTCGATATAATTATACATTTATACAGTTTGGTCTGGCGTTTCTCGCCAACAATCTGACTTCTAAATATAGACTCTAGCAATGATTTATGGAGATGACAATTGAATCCTTTACTTGCCCATTAGCATCACTTTAAAATATTGTTTGTTGTAACGATACTATACCTCATCCTATCCAGTCTTCTTAAGGGAACAGTGTGAACCTTCCGGTAACAATGAAGGTTATCACTTGTGCACATCCTGAATGCCAAGCATTCTATGTGCAGTGACTTGTTAATTCTCATAACCAAACAGGTATTCTAGTAGTGGCTGTACACATTCTGCTCTTTCAACTTTGGGGTGCCAGTCATATACATCATAATATGAATAATGCTCTTTAGGGATGGAACCCAATTATGAGTGGCCTAAAGGTCAGTACTATTTTGACTCCCCTATCATAGGAACTAAGGAATATAAGGTTTAGAAAGTTACACAAATGATGGAGATACTTCAGAAAAAGAGGTCTTAATCACTGTGACAAGCCGCATCCTACAATTTCCTACAGATAGGGGGTAGGGGGATGCGATAAGACATGCCGATTGTGCTAAATATCAATGTCCCCCCAAAATTCCTAGGTTGAAATCCTAACCCCCAATGTGATAGTATTCAAAGGTGAGGCCTTTAGGAGCTTATTAGGACCTGAAGGTGGAGCCCTAACAAATAGGTTTAGTACCCTGATGAGAAGAAAAAGGGCTTGCTCTCTCTCTGTTCTCTGCCATAAGAGGATACCACCAGAAGGTGGATCCTTATTAAGAACCAGACCATGCTAGAAACCCCATCTCAGCCTTCCAGGCCCCAGAGCTGTGAGGAATAAATGTATGCTGCTGAAGCCAGCCAGTCTATGATATTTTGTTATGGAAGCCCCAACTGACAAAGACCATATTCATAGATGCAGACACTTAGATACACACGCACCAAACACTCACAATGTAGAAATGGCCTAGGTTAGCTTCAGATTATCCAACAATAGCTATGAATCAAAGTCTGTTTTTCAACAGTGCTCTAGAATAAACCAAGATCCAGGAAAGCCCTGAGCACTGTAAGAGCTCCCTCAAACCTAAGGGCAGCTTGAGGAGCCAGCACGCCATAGACTAGGTTCTTTGACAATAACCCTGCTCGTCTGAGATCCGCAGGAGTCAAAACATACTTAACTAATGGACTTGGCTGATACAGTGCTGTGGCTGATGCCAAATTACCAGCCTTCTAAATAAACTCCAAAGGTGAGAAGTGACCTATTTCAGATCTATAATCATGCCTATCATAAATTTATACTTACACTTGAAGGTTTTTGCATTTACCTGGAGATGCATATTCATCATGAAATATTTGGTTATCAAGTTTCCTTAGATTTAGTTCTTCTATAAACCCAGACCTGTCTTTTATCCTGAAAGACAAAGTGCTGCAAAATGCAAGTGACTTCCAAGGGAGATCTACAGCTAATGGTTTGAAGGACCCCATGTGCAACTTCTACAAGAACAATCCATCAGAGGACAGGCACCATCACCACCCTACATAGAGAGTTCTACTTCAACACAGTGAGGATCAACCATTTCTGAAGTCTAATTAAGAGCCCATTCATTTTTTTTCATTTTTCACTAAGTATTTATTGAGTGCCTACTCTAGGTCTAACACTAGGGTTAGCATTAGACACTGAGATGAGTAAGGAATAGTCCTTGTCCTCAAGGAACGCACAGGCAAGTGAAGGAGGAAAATATAAAAATAAATGATAGAACACCCAGCAGTGCTAACAAAATTTGAACCAAGTGCTAAGAGAGTCATCAGCTCTGCCTATGGGTAGTGCAGAAGCTTAAGAAAAAATTCACACACATACAAAGCAACATTTCTAGTGATTTGTGAAGGACAACTAGGAGTTTGCCTGGTTAAGAAGCTGAAGAAGACCGCTGGAATCAAGTTTCTTCTTGCTGTATCACTAACTGTAAGCATGTGAGAGAAAAATGTTCTTCCGGCTCTCATTATACAAGTGCTTTGTCCTCCCCTCGATTATATTTTCTCTGACTTTAAAGTGGGTAATCAGGGAAGATTTACTAGGTTGTTATTTGGATTGAAACAAAATATGCTGGAGTCAGGTAGAAACTACTGTTGTTTTTAAAATATTTTTCTGAGTCCATTTAAAATATCTGCCACAGTATCTTGACTTTTCAACAGCTCGCGTTGTGAAAACATGAGACATTTTTCTTCAAAAAGTATAACTGAAAGGTCACAATTAAATTAAACATCAACATCTATTAAGATCAAGTTAATACCCCTGAAAAATAGATGACTCTTCCAAGTGTGTATTTAAATTGGCAGCTGGTGACTAGTATAACGTGTTCCACATTGTTACACCACAGCAACATGCAAGCTATTATGTGAATGCAAAAATGCAAAAATTGCTGATGTGGTGATTCCTGAGATCGTTCCCAGTAAACTCTAAGAGCTAAGCTACCTATGAAACAATAGTATCAGATCAGTTCTACGATTACCATGACTTTAGAGAACTCCAGAGCTACCTCCAAAATCTAAGCAATTCCTTCATTATGGGACAATAATATACCCTGAACCCAACTGCCTCCTCAACTTAAAGATAAAGATCAAATATATTCTGGTAGAGAAAAACTAAGGTAAGAACTCATGATATTTTGGCAGACCTATAGCTCCCATGTGTAATCTTCACAGTTCGTCGTTAAAGAAGTCTCTGAGGGTGTCTTGAGCAGGGTTGCTCCATCTCCTTGTCTCTTTCTATCAACAGTCCACCCCAGTTCATCCAATGAGGAAAGAAAAAGTACCCAATTCCTACACTGCTCATATATATATTCTGCATGATACTAGCCTTGATTTCTCTGCCTACAGCACATCCTTATGCACATGCAACCTCTAGTCCTGTCGACAACAGATGTGCAAACTCTGTTACATGACTTCCACTCATCTGATCAGAGTTCCTACTCAGAAAGGTTGAAGACAAGCATCTGTCAACACTGCCGTCTCACACTCGATTACAGCTGAAATCAGAGGCATCAAACCAGGGGAGACATTGACCAAAATATTTGCCATTCCTTGAGAAATGCTGCTTGCCCAGAACCGCTGGCATTCACCTTGCTAACAGAAATACCTTCTTGGAATCTGTGGTATTTGTTTTATGTCCAGCTGGTCACTTTCATTTCTGATCTCATGCTAAGGTCAGAGTTGTACACTTACCCCATCAGAACCTAGCAGCAATGGTCTGTTATTGTCCGGTCCAATTTATGAAGGAGATTTTCAAATTAGGACAGCGACCAGAGATGTGCAGAATGGCTATTTACAGACCACGTGCTTCCTCGGAAGCACCTGGGAGCTGGCAGGGCACGATGGTATGCACGGATAGGAAATGATACAAATGACAAATGAGCAATGTCTAATTATTCCAGTGCTGCTCAGACACAGAGACAAAGACAAGAAAACTGAGAGTTAGGGATGAAACTCCATCCTCCTCTAACCCTATTGTGTGTATTGCACTACATATTAATGTAACATCAAGCCCTATTTTTAGATCTCTGCAATCCACAGGCATAAATCATTCCGGTGCCACAAGTCACCTCTGAGTTAGCAATGCCAAGTTTAACATTTTGCAGGATCCTACTAACAATATAATTGAAAGCAAGTGATATTTAAAATGAATAGTGGTAACTGTAATAGAATACCATTATCCTATAAATAGATTTTTTGCAAGAATTTATTAAGTAATAATTAAAAGAAAAAGTGACAAACGTGCCACTTAGCTAATTCTATCTTCACAATAGCTCTCAGGGTTGAATTTGGAATGCCGTTCTTCTGCAAAAAAAAATGCAAATGGAACAGTCTTGTTTTCTTTTTACATAATACTGATTAATCCACAGTGGTTTCAGCCAAGAGGGTTGTCTCTGAATTGAACATCTGATTAAAGAAGGAAAGACACAGCACAACTAAAGCCATGAGCTGATCAAAGTGTTACTTTCTATGATAGTCCATGACCATTTTTGATGAAACAGAATTTAAAGCTAAATCTTCCCTCAACTCAGAAATCCTCCTCCCAAAGTTAGTAGAGGAAAAAAAAACACTTTTACTTTTAAATTAATATTAAACTAGAATGTAATGTGCTTCACATGAAATCCACTAAGAAATGGCAAGAATGCAAGGGGATCTCACCGTTTTATATAGCCAAGCAGATACAATTCACTACATATTTTCAAGATAAACAATAACCAGTCCTCAAGTAAGAGGACACGATAGCACCATTTGTCACACATAATTCATCTTAAATTTACCTGGTATTTGAGGTGACCATGTGTGTTAGATAACTGGCTTTATCCAGAAGAGGAGAAACTCCTCCTATCTTTATGACCAGAGGTAGTTTTGCAGCAAGGTTCCCAATAAAGTGAGATTCCCACCCTCCCACATGTAACAGGAGTGAGGAACACTTTTTTCCTTAATGTTTACATTGCAGAGGGATGGCTCCCGGGTCCTTAAGGAAGATATTCCTGGGTCATAGAGGTGAGGAAACGTCCATAAGGTTTTCAGAAGGATTTATATACTTTTCAAAGGCAGGAAACAGTACTTACAAGTTTGCTAAAGGAAGTGTTCTAGGAAAAAGGGAAAAAACAAGTCTCTTCCCTTATTTTCAACAGGGAAAATTAAACCTCTTAATTTTTATTTGACCTTACACCATATAGGTTCAGTATGATAATCATAATGCAAACTCATTTACAGAAGATATGTGATTACTGCAAGTCCCCAGAAGAGAAAATCAACAAAATGGGTAAAACAAAAATGCTTTCTAGACCATTAAATCAGCACAAATTAATACATCATGCCAAACCACATGCATTATGGACTGCAATGATTATTGATAATATATTTCACCAAGGGAAAAGCAGACTCTTAATAACCCTTTGTCTTCCTGTCCATTTCTGACAAGGATGATGATTTCATTTTTAATTAGTTCAGAAGTAAATGTATAATGATAACCAAAGGGAAACATTTTTGCCCCTCTGCATGAGATTATCTATACAATCGTTAGCCATTAAAAATGTATTATACTGAGTACAAAGGGTAGCTTTGCATTCTTTTAAATAATGCATGTTACCCTACAAATGACAAAAAGTATAGCAGAGATTAGGTAAATGAATCAACTTAGCAAAATTCCCAATCAGTCCTATAGTCAGAACAGGTATTTGGCTGATATGATGTATCCCAGACATGTAGTTCAAACTACTTAATGAACTTTCTACCTTTATGTAGTAATTTTCCACTAAGTGCTCTTATACAGCATCATCTAATGTTAGCATTAAGAGGGATGTGTAATACCAATCAATAGCCAAATAAAACAAAACCACCAGAAGTTAGAAGGGGATAATGCAGAGAGTAATGCTTTCTGATGAGACCTTTAGAGGGCAACATCAAAAGGAATCATCCAGAGGCTGCAGCCATTAGTAGATCACATGCACCGTTGAAGATGTTGCTAACACAGCTCCTATTTGATGAAAAATGGGTGCAATCTTAGTTCTTGCTACATGTGCCTCAATTCCTCTAGAGAAATGCTTCAATAAAAAGGAATATCATAAAGAAAAGAATAAAGGTTTAACGAAAACACTAAGCAGAATCCTAAAATCAGACATCATCCAAAAAGTTTTCTGGTTTTTGGTGTTCTGGAAGGTGGAGAAAGGGGCAAAAAGGAAGGAATGCTCAGTGCTGTCAAATCTAAAATCTGCCCTCAGATCTGATGTGTTCGGCAAATTAAAAGGAAGCCTAAGAGAATCACTAAAGAGGACATCCTGGCCTGCTAGCCAAGAGAGACTCTGTAAAGCAACAGCTAACTTTTCTTTAGTCTGTTCTCCTTTAATTTACATGAAAAGAGACGCTGTTTCTCCAACACTCACCCCGAACTTCCTACTGTGAAGACAGCTGCCTTATTTGCCTTTCAGCAAATTAAAAGTTAAAATAGCCTCACTGTCAGGAGTAGCAGCAGCAATGGAGATGCTTGAAAAAGCTTCCTTTTACTGCAGTGTATTCCATTTCTCAGAGACCACCTCTACCTTTTGACTCCGAGAGAAATCTCTCAAATCGTAAAGGATACCCTTCCTTTACGAACTCAGGATCACACCCTCTGCTGCTCCCCTCATTGACAAAGATCAAGATAAAATCCCTAACAAGGAGGATTCTGCTTTCTTAATGCTCCTCGTGCACTGATTTTTGCTTTCGTATTCACCCTCTATCCATCACTGCTAATAAAAGTTATCAATAACATTAAAAGCAAAACAAAAGTTTAGGTCATGCTGCAGTTTGGGCAAAAGTGTAAAAATATCTCTAATATTTTCTTTACAAAAATGTTGAGAATGAGGAGCAATGAGAGCTCATAAAGCCAGTAGGAAAAAAAGAACAAAAAACAAAGACACCATTTCTCCCAAGCAGCAAAAGGGAACATCAAATAAATGCCATCTGAGTCCTAAGTTTGGTTTGCATGTGATTTTTCCAGACAAACCAAATTCTGTGTCCAAAATGAAAATCAAGTAGTGACTTCTGAAGAATCTTCAAAGCCATTTTTTCTTAATTTCAGTCTAGGGACCTCAACATTTTCAAGATTCTGACTCAATGAACTACAATTATTTTCTTAAGCAAGGCTTGCATCCACAGAGGAAATGGAAACAGGAGGCCTGGAAGAAGAATTAGTTCATTAGGATCATATTACTAGACATCTTAACTCTTCTGCATTTATATTTTCCTTGGTGTAAATTCGTAACAACAACCCCTTCTTTCCTCACTTAGCATACACAAGCTCACTGTTTCATTTTGTTAAAATCCCCTGGATGACTGAAATAAAAATGCTACTAAATAAAATATAAATTACTGTAGTATTTATTACAATATTATCATTACTATCAACCAGAGGCCATTAAAATTTGTTTTAATTTTGCCTAAGCCATAAAGAATATTGTCTAAAAAATCATTTTTTCATTCATAATCTTTTCATAGCTTTTTTTTTTTTTTTGCCATACATTAGGAAAAGCTACATGGAAGTTTTTGTCAAGTATCATTTCTAATGAATAACAATTATTTAGATAATGCAAAACTCATAAAGTCTCACTAATTAAAGATATGTTGTTAAACCAACAGAGAATATATTGGGTCAGACTGCTAAACCTCCAAGTAGTAAACTTTTAATAACAGTATAAATTATTACCATTACCAGGCCCATTAAATATGTGTTCAGATTTAATATTGATAATAATACTATGGAATTGAGCTTATATTCCCATTTTATAGAAAGGCAAAGTGCATTGCCCAGGCTGACACAGATACTAAGTTATAGAGCCAGCCTTTGAATCAGAATCTACTTGAATCTAAAGTCCAGGATTTTAACCACTACTTAATATTACAGGGTATATTTATATCAATTATCACTGTTGTAAATATATGGGTTGTTTTATTGGTATGATTCATAACACTAACAGTCCCAAAAGATTCCTCCAAGAATTTTATTTTTATTAACAATTTTGGTCATAGTTCTTATTTGGGACATATTCTAATTCAAGGGCCTCACTCAACTGAACATGGGCTGATAATTATGGATTAGTTGAAGTGCAGTGTGATTTTGGTCATTTAGGCAAGGTCAATTTTTAAAACTATCAATTCCTTTCTTTTTAAATTTTTTTTTTTGGAATATTGACCTCCTTTTGAGTAATTCCTCACCTATAATTTGGCTAGCTTCCATTTTTATTTTAATCTCAAGCCTAAAAGAGAAAGTAATTAATATATCCAGATTAGACATCATCAAGCTAAAAACTAACAAGAGTTACCTTCTTACTGTACCAAGACTGTGTATGCCTCCCTCCCCAGGCCCCCCTTTTCCAAGTTTATATAACAGATCATCTTTATGCTGTTGCAGAAGATCAGTATTTCACATTGTACTGATTTTTTTTTTCAATTTATGACAGCATATTACAAGAGCTGTGTATGATTTTTACAGTTCATGAGTCTCTAGCCTTGGATCAAGCCATGCTGCAGCTCAATCTTCTTCAGTCCTTGTTAGCAGAGGCCATTGTAACAAAACCAAAATATATGGAATACACAGTGTCAGCTCCAAATCCTAGACCATAAACTCAGGTGGGCAAGTAATACAACTTTTTTAATATTGATGTTTCTGTAACAGTGTGACAGAAACACCTCAGTAAATTTAAAGATGTAGCCCCTCATCTACACCCTCACCTGCCCTCCCCAAAGTCCTGGTTTCCTAAGGTTATATCCAATTTCCATCCTGAGGAGGAAGGTTAACTGTACCACATTCTAGAGTAGGGGGTGAATCTGACCTTCAAATGCCATTGATCTGCAGTGGTATTTTCTCAGATATCCAGCTTCCTTCCTTGTCCTTGGTCACTGGCCCAAGGAGGTTACTGCCCGGTGTTCCCTCATGCTCAGCCACAGTTGCCCCCTCACTTCTAGATGCCTCAACATTAAAATCATTTGACTCTATTCCTCTCAGCATCCCTCTGTGGTCTAACCTCCCAAATAAAGGGAAGTCAAAGGAATAACAAAAATAGAATGGAGAAAGGCTATATTAGCTAATCTTGGAAAGTAATATCCAACCGCATTTTAAAGTAAAAGTAAATATGAGTTTTTTTCTGTGTATGAAAACAAATAAAAATAATTGATCGGACTTTCAAAATACTTAGAGGGTATCCCAAATGGAATTTTTCAAAGAAATATAACAAACAATCCTAAAATATGTATGGAACCACAAAAGACCATTTCTTTCTTAAGAAAGAACAAAGCTGAAAGCATCACATCCCTGATTTCAAATGATATTACAAAGCTATGTAATTAAAGCATTATTTAGTATTGTGTTGGCATAAAATACAGACACATAGATCAATGCAACAGAATGCATAGCCCAGAAATAAACCTACTCATATATGGTCAATTAATTTATGACAAAGGAGACAAGAATATAAAATGGGGAAAAGACAGTCTCATCAAGAAATGGTGATGGGAAAACTGGAAAGTAACCTGCACAAGAATGAAAGTGGACCACTAACCTACACCATAGACAGAAATTAAATCAAAATAGATTAAAGACTTGAATGTAATACCTAAAAACCATAAAACTCCCTGAAGAAAACCCAGGTGGTAAACTTCTTGACATAGGTCTTGGCAATGATTTTTGTGTGTCTGATCCCAAAAGCAAAAGCAACATTAATTCAGAAATATATATGCACTCCTCTATTTATTGGATTCTTTACGATAGCCAAGATATGGAAGTAACCTAAGAATCTACCGATAGATGAATGAATAAAGATGTGGTGTATAAACAGATAAATATTACTCGGCCATAAAAAGGAATGGGATCTTATTATTTGTGACAACATGGATGGTCCTACAGAGTATTAGGCTAAGTGAAAGAAGTCAGACAAGACAGATACCATATGATTTCACTTACATGTGGAATCTAATAAAAACCCACCAGAAACTGGTGGTTGCCAGATGGGAAGCAGGTAGGGAAGGGCCGAAATAGGCGGAAGCTATTAAGAGGTATAAACTTCCAGTTATAAAATAAATAAGTCATTAGAGTTCGGAGTTGAGGCCCTGGCTGGCCAATGAACGCACAAGTGTAGGGAGTATGTGCTACGTTAGGGGCAAGTCTTTCGCTAACACCACAAGGGTCCCGGCTTAACGACTGGAGTTTGATAGTAATTCTTGCTGCAAGCATAAAAAATTAGAATAAATTAAGTCATGGAATTGCAAAGTACAGCATAGGAAATACAGTCAAAAATATTTTAATAACATTCTTTGGTGACGGATGGTAACTACACTTATGGTGAGCATTGTGTAAAATACAGGATTGTCAAATCACTATGTTGTATACCATAAACTCAGAAACCACTGTATGTCAACCCTACTTCCATAAAATGTTTTACTTAAAAATAGGACTACCATATGATCTAGCAATCCCATTTCTGCATATTTATCCAAAGAAAATGAAAACACTAACTTGAAAAGATATATGCACCCCCATGTTCACTGTAACATTATAAACAAGCTCAAAGATACAGAGAACAGATTGGTGACTGCCAGATGTGGAGGGTGGCAGATGGGAGAAATGGGTGAACTATTTTTGGTTTTTGTTTTTAGTTAAAATAATCTGATTTTTTTTAAAGCTGCAAGAAGAAGTTTTCTAAGGGGCTTCTAGGAAACTTTTGTTCTGAAAAGAAAAAGGAAAAAAAAGAGAAAAAAGAGGAAAGAAAGACACAAAAAGAAAAGGTCCCCCTCCCTCCTCTCCTGCCTCCCTGTTTGTGGCACTGATGTGAGGATATGATGTCTGGGACCATTTTTTAAACATAAATTGACAAGCTCAAGACTGAAACATTGATGTGATGAAGAAGGTCAAAGTAGAGTTGGGGTGGGGGGAAGCGGGGGGAAGAGCCAGGATTCTTTATGACCTCACAGATGCTGCCCCAACTCTGCCTATTCTTGGCAAAGGAGTCATTAAATATTTTGCTGAATGGCTTGGGCCATTTCAACCAAGCACTTGCAGCCCAGAATGAACCTTACTGATTGTGTTGGCCAAGGATGGGATTTATACCTAGGCTTCTGTGATGCTGAAAACTGTTCCCTTGGTTTTCTGGGGACAGGGGCAGGGGGTAGCAGGGTAGGGATAGGGGGAGAAGACTGCTCCCAGGGGCCCTCTGCTGAGGACCACCTTGCCAACCCTAGACTGCTGACACCTATTAGGTTTTGAGAAAAAAAATCCTATCTTGTCTAAGTCATTTGTCTCCATTTCTGCAACATCATGTTTCCTGCCTTAAAGCCACCTGTGTTGTCAAACAAGCACAATAAGGTATCAGTTTTTGGAATGTGACACAATACCACTAAAGTTCATCTTTTAAAAAAATGGGAACCTATTCTTGGGACTTCAAATGTGTGCTATGTGACTTCCCTAAATTTCTCTTTGAGGGACTGAGGAGCACCTCAAAAGAGATAGGTAGCCATCCCCTAGAGCAACTAACACTAGGGCGCAAGAGGCCCAGATGACCACATTTAGAGATGACACATCTAAAGCATGAAGCAAGATCTTGTCGGCAGAGAAAACATAGTCTTCCAAACATGAGTCCACAACCAACTGCACAGTGACAGAAGCTTCTAATTACTGGTGTTCTTTAAGCTGTTATCCTGTGCTCAAATACAAACGGCATGCTCTAGACTCTAGAGTCAGTAGCGACAGGGATTTCTTTATTGAAGTGGCTAATTCTCCCAAACAATTAAGGGGGGAGCCTACAGCCCTTGGTAAAAAATGACAGGGATGTGGGGATAATGGCATTTGCAAATTTAATATCATAAAAATTTTTCCTCTAATTTGGGGTCCTTGCTGCTTTTTCATGTCCACTGTGAGACATAAGTTATAAGCTTTATTGTTGTACTCCAATGCCTAAAACAGGGTCTGGCAAAGAGCAGGCAGTCTCTAGAACAATCACAGTCACAGAAAAGGATGTTGCTGGGGCGCCTGGGTGGCTCAGTCGGTTAAGCGGCCGACTTCGGCTCAGGTCATGATCTCTCGGTCCGTGAGTTCGAGCCCCGCGTCGGGCTCTGTGCTGACAGCTCAGAGCCTGGAGCCTGTTTCAGATTCTGTGTCGCCCTCTCTCTGACCCTCCCTGTTCATGCTCTGTCTCTCCATGTCTCAAAAATTAATTAAAAAGAAAAAGTTAAAAAAATTTAAAAAAAAGAAAAGGATGTTGCTATGGGTTGAGCTGTGTTCCCCCAAAATCCGTATGTTCAAATCCCGACTTCCAATACCTTGCAAGGTAACCACATTTGGAGATAACTTCTTTGAAGTGGTGATGAAGTTTAACTGTGGCTGATAAGGTGGGGTCCTACTCTAATATGACAGGTGTCCTTATAAGAAAAAGAGATGCCTATGACCAGAGAAGAAGACCATATGAGGATATAGCAAGAAGGTTGGTCATCAAGCCAAGGAGAGAGGCTTTGAAACCAAACCTCCCAACATCTTGATCTTGGACTTCTGACCTCCAGAACTGTGGGAAAAGATTTATTCCCATTGTTTATGCAACCAGTATATGGTATTTTGCTATGGTAGCTCTAGCAGCTAATATAGATGGGAATATATATGTTTCACTACAAAATAGTATTGCCAAATTCTAAAAACTGCCCATTATTTTTGTAAGCTGAAATTCCTTTCCCTTTTATTGATTAGTTCTTGTGTTTTGGATGTGGTATACACTACATGATATTTGTATTGTATTTTTATTTACAATAATTCACAATAGATTTAATTTTGCTACTCTAAGATACTTCCAATTTTGTTTTCCAAATATAACCAAATGTGAATTATAGGAAGTGTATTTTTAGGAAAGCAGACATTTAGATCTCAAGTTCCACATACTGACCCAGCAAATTCAATCCAGGTCCCCGTATCTTTTTTTTCTATTACCTCAAAGCCTGATGTGAGGCTCAAACCCACGAACTGTGAGATCATAATCTAGCCGAGATCAAGAGCCAGACACTTAATGGATTGAGCCACCCAGGTGCCCCCCGCCCCACGTCTAACAGATATGTTTAGGTTGATGATTTAATGCTTACCATTCAAGTGTCTAATCTCAATGAGATTAGTACAATGATACACTAAAATATGGTTAAATACTAAATTTCCGTAATATTCATATATTTGGGGTACTATTTCCTTTTTTTCTCTTTGTACCTCTGTTGCACAAAGTTGCATTACTCAATTACTCATAATCTCTGGCTTATAACATATTCTTATTATTCATAATTGTATGACCCACTTTTATTCATTTATTTAGCCATTTTTCATAATATAAGTAGGAACCATGAATCTCCTCACCTGAAAGAAACAACAACACTCTAATCATAACCCATGTTCAGCTATGTGGTCACCTCATATGACATCCCTTTCGATTCCTGAGACAATAACCATACTGCATTCCATATTCATAATTCCCTTGACATCCTTGTTATACAGAACTACTACATCTCCCAGTATTTAAGAGATATTTTAGTTGTTAACTTTATAAAAACAGTATGTTGTAAATGATTTTTTAGAACTTGAGTTTTTTAACTTACTGTTATATTGCTAAGATTCATTCATATTTATAAACGCTGTACTTCATTCAACTGCTGTATATTATATTGTGAATATACATCACAATTTATTTATCTACTCTCCTACTGATATGCACTTGGATTATTTCCAGGTTACACCCTAAATAGCACTGACATGAACATCCTTGCACGTGTTTTCTGTTATACATGTAAACAAGTTTCACTTGATACCTAGTAGTGGAATTTCTGGAATAAAGGATATGTGAATCTGCAATTTTTTCTAAAATGTCAGTATTTTCCAAAATGATTGCACCAATTAGCTCCCTGATGAGCAATGAACATCTACCAGATCTATATTCTCTCCAACAATTGATATTAGGCTTTTAAATTTTTTGCCAAAAGAAGAGTATAAAATAATATTGTATAATTGTCTCTATTTGCATTTCCATCATCACTAAGGGATATGAGGCGATGGAATGAACATCTCTTCACATGTTTGTTAGTCATAAGAGTTTCTCTTCTATGAAATACCTATTAAGATCTTTTGCCCATGAGGCTCCTGGGTGGTTGAGTCGGTTGAGCATCTGACTCTTGACTTCAGCTCAGGTCATGGTCTCACAAACATGAGATAAAGCCCCATGTCCAGCTCTGTGTTGGGTGCAGAGCATGGTTAAGATTCTCTCTTTCAACCCCTCCACCCGTCCCCCACATGCAAGCATATCTCCCAAAAATTTTTTTTAAAAAAAGATCTTTGCCCATTTTTCTAATTCATTTGTAGGAGATGTTTCTGTGCTCTTGACGCCATTCTTTAGACAGTAGTGTATATTGTGAATAACTCCCCCTAGTTTGTTATAGGACTTTCATTTTAATGATCTCTTGAACTCAAGTTTCTACTCTTAATATAGTAAAAATTACGTTTTTTATAATCAACATGTTATATGCATTATTTAAGCAATATTTTCCTACCACTAGGTCTAAAACACATTCACCGACATTTTCTACTAAATGTTTAAAGATTTGTTTTTGGTATTGAAATCTTCATCTGAAGTCGATCTTTTTATATAGTGTGAGATAAGTATCTAATTTCATTTTTCTTGACCCTTAATGAAATTTTCAGGTTTTGATGTCCAGTTTTAGAAAACTATTACACAATTCTAAAATAAGCTATCCCAAAATTCTGATATTACTTACATAATACTTTCCTAAATGAAAGAAAATCTTGCATGGTAGAAATACACATTGCTAATTCTTTCATATACACTAAAATGATAACAAAAAAAGAGAAACAGGAAGGTGATTTTCCTAACAACTAAGCATTCCCATTCCCTTCCTTAAGACATAGCTATAAATCTATCACGACTAACTGAAACACATATAAACATACACAAACCACACACAGAAAGCCACAGCAATGTGGAAAAGGCAAAAACACTCATAGCTTCACATAACAGCTTCCATTTCCACTTTTGCATTCATGCTATGATTTGTTTTGCAGTCATTTTATATCAGTTATTTTTAAATCTACTCTAAAATTCAATTGAGTAAACCTGTTCTATGTATAAAATTAATTCACAAATAAAGAAATGGCATACTAAATAGTAAATCAATTGCCAAATATCAACTATCTCAGAGGAGCTCTTGTTTCTCCATTTCTCCACCAATTTACTCCGTAAAAGTAAAAGGGTTTAACTTTTAATCCATTTAACAAACGTCTATGATGAGCAAAGCAGTGCACTAGAGAGTAAAAACAACACAAATTTGCTCCATGATATAATCAGGGAGCCATAAATAAATTTAAAATGGGACCAATTATGATAAGTTATATAATAGAAATGCCCACAAATGTTGATTGAGTTCAATTATGTTTGTATTTACTAAGCACCTAAGGATATGTCATTGTACGTTTCAACAATCTCATTGAATAGGCATTTTTTAAAATTTCTTTTTCAAGAAGCTACTTCATAATTTCATGATGTTGGAAATTCAGAATAGAAGTAATCAACAGGAGTGTAATTTGTTAGGCAAAATCTATTGGCAGGCACGTCTCGGACCATAAGATAAACACTGGCACAGAAGATGATAAATGTTACCAACATCTGATAAAGGCTTTTCTCCAAGCCCAAGAGAGAAGACGAAGAACTGAAGAATAAAGTCTTTTCAAACTCTCACCTCCTACAGTGTTTATAGTCAGACAGTTACAGGCAACTCAGTTACTTGGCTTTAGGTTTCCACCTGATCCAAGCACCGGACAAGTTCTACATAAAATTATTAGGCTTTTTAATGCCTAGTCCAGGTCCTCTATTTTCCAGTCTTCCCTATCTTGACCTTTGCTACACTCCCACTGCTTTTATTCAAAACCTCTACCAGAGCATCCCATCTGGGACTTCCAGTCACAATGGACTTATCATGATTTCTGTGACCTATCCAAGTGGAAATCTAATTCCGCCCTCTACTTCTCCTATCTCAAGGTTCTGTTTGGTATCACATCCCCTTTGGGCATGTTCCATGGCAATCCCAGCCTAATCTCACAAATTATGTACGTAGATATGAGAAATTTGTCGAGGCTCCATCATTCCCTAGGGAATGAAGATAATCATGAAGCTCTCAATTCAGGTTACACACACATCTAAAGAAAACCCTCTGCACTTGTAGTCCAAGGACTTGATCAAGTCCAAAGTCCACAGTAATTCATATGTAAGATTGAGTCAGTCATTTAACTCTCCTGAGACTAGGTCAATTTATTAAATGGAAGAAACAATGAATTCACCTGAATGCTGTAGGAAATTACATGAAGAAAGCACTTGTAAACTATAAAGTGATCTAAACTATAAGTGATGTTCCCTTCATGGCAATGATAAACCACCAGGAGAGATATTTAATTAGCCTTCCCCCAAGACATCCTGTCGTGATGCTTACTTCACCTATACTAGGAATAAGACTGCCAAAAATTTTGTAGTAGGGGAGAGGTTTCATTTTTAGAATCATGCCTTCATTTAATCATTGACCCATTCATTTTAAAAAAAAGAAAAGTGAAGGCCAGGCACTGGAGATAGAACAGTGACCAAGGTACACAATTCCTGCTCTCATGGAGTTTATATTCTGTGCGTGGTTCAAAGCAACTGCAAAGTGTGGAGACATTGCAGGCACAAAGGGGACCACCAAATTCCCAGGTGAGGACACTTACTGAAATGAGTGTCATCTTTGTTTTTCATTGAAACAAGGGAGGCCATGCTGATATACATCCACCAAGCAGCCTGCAAAACCAGTGTAATCTTGAACCACATGATGTGCTCCTTGATTCTCAACCAGCAAAAGACAAAGTAGTCTAGGTGAGACCCATAAATTTCCTAACAGAAAGTCTAATGAAATAGTTCTGCACTTGAGAAAGGACATTTGCTTTCTGTTCCAGTAATACATTAATTCTTTGATAATAACAGCAAATACTCAGGGATCACTAGACTCTAGTACTGTTTTAAGCAGATGACATTCTATACCATTTAACCATTACAACTTGATGCCATGGGCACTATTATTACCATGCCATTTTATAGAAGAGGGGGAAATAAGGCATAGAAAGGTTAAGAAATTTATCCTAGGTCACACATCTCTTTTTATTCAAATCCAGGCTGTCTGATTACACAGTCTAATCTATACCCACCATGTTATAGATTCCTCTCATTAGAGTGACTGATGATTATAATATACAAAGGGCAAAGAACCAGTGTTTAATGTAACCTGTCACTCCAGAACTCATTCATAAGAGACAGGGTACCTCCAAGAACACCATTCCCTCAGGCTTGATGTGAACGGCACCCCATAGGAGTACACAATATACAAACAACATCGCTCACACAATGAACCTGTATCTCCATCATAAACCATTCTTTCTCAAGTTGCTTCTCTACCAAAGAAGGCCCGGTCCCCTCTTTTCTTTCCAGGCACAAAGTCAGTTATCATTCAGGCCTGGCCATATCCTCCCTGAAGCCTTTCTGGGCTCTTCCACCTACCTCAAAGATCTGTTGATCTCTTCTACACACACTTACTTTATGTTCAGTTTACTTTATGTACACTTTGAACTACTGCTTAACATTTGGTTATGTAATGTTTTGCAGTTTACCGAACATGTATTTACTCAGCTACATGTAAGTCTGTTGAGAACAGAAAAAGGTTTTGATTCCCTCTCCTGGTTGCTCGGCACCCCCTCATGCCCACAGACACACACCTTCCATACCTCATATTGTACTAAAAGTTCAATAAATGCTGTTTGGATAGTTGGCAGACTAATTGATTAATCTATTGAATAAATATTCAGCTAAACTTAAACAGCCTCCATGATTTTCTGTACTCAGACATGGATACACACACAATGTGTGGGTCAGTGAGCTGATGAAATGAAGAAGGAAATAAATAAAGTGTTCATTGGGAAATTACCCTAAATATAAAAATCACAAGAAATGGGAATGTATTAGGATTCAATCTAAAAAGTTTTAAGGGGAGAACCGGCTAATTGAAAAAGAAAAAGAAGTAGTTTTATACATTTAGCATTAAAGTAGCTTCTCAGGATCTGAAAATCAAATGCTTTAGTCCATCAAGTTTGCCATTTTCCCACTGGAGATGTAATACATCAACCACATTTCACGTACATCTTAAAATTCACATGACTTGCACCTTCTATTTTATTTCTTTCTTCTACTCTCTACCCACAGGCCCACACACGCGCACACATGTACTCTCTATCCTAACTAACCCCCTTGCCTTAACAAAAAAAAAAAAAAAAATCACCATCTGACCATGAATTACTAGTTCTGAGTCATCAAAACCACACCAGAGAAAGTTTTGTTCATTACCTTGGGCTCCCTCTGCTGGGTCTGCAGGAGTAAAACATACAATTCTGTAGAATTGGAGGTTATGGAACTCCATTCCCCCACAGAACTTCTCCTGTTTTACCTAAAATTAAATTCACTATCTAACAAAACACAATCACTTGAAAACAGAAGAGATTTAGGACCTGGATAAACTAGTAACGATATATCAAGACAAGTGGCTTTTAAGAAACTACTAAACAAATCAGTGTTCCTTGCCCATGTTTATCTTCATTGGTAGTAGAATGGTGGAATTCAGCAGCGGAGCTCAGATATTAAAGAGACAGGGATATAAAACTGTACCGAAGAAAATAATCACAAGAAAAAAGATCTGGACTACACATGTGTTTGTCAGAAGCAAATGCAGATGAAGAGGACAAAGTCCAATTTAAAGCCTCTCAGTAAGGTTTCTAAGAAAGAAAAGACGGCATTGGCCAGGCAGTATCCCTAAAGCACTACAGATCAAAGCTGTTGTTAACATTACTGAAATATAGTAGCAAATCCGATAGTAAAGAGTATATTGAGCCTACGGTCACACCGCCTCCCCCAAACATCCTAAAATCACAAAGTACATTTGCATTTACTAAAGATAATAGCAGGGCGCCTGGGTGGCTCAGTCAGTTGAGCATCCGACTTCGGCTCAGGTCATGATCTCACTCACAGTCTGTGAGTTCGAGCCCTGCGTTGGGCTCTGTGCTGACACCTCAGAGCCTGGAGCCTGTTTCGGATTCTGTGTCTCCCTCTCTCTGACCCTCCCCCATTCATGCTCTGTCTCTGTCTCAAAAAAATAAAGGTTAAAAAAATTTTTTTAAATAAATAAAGATAATAGCAATGTAATTTATGCATCAAAATGGAAATGGTAGATATTGATTTCTGTCAGAAGGAAGTATTATTTCTCATTTAATTGATTTGGTGCTAATTATAAAAGAGAGTGGTTAAGTTGTACTAAAACAAACCATCATACCAGGAAAAAGAATGAAACTAGACCTGAGATCTCTAAAACTCTGGAAAATATGGTCTATATTTTTTTCCCTTTAGACTGATTTTCTGCAATGAAGATCTTAAACCAGTCCCAGGGTGATATTATAAAATCATCAAGTACTCAGAGAATTGTATACTCCACAGCCTTGAAATCTAGGACCTGAGCTTTTCTCTACAGAGTCCAGCACGGATCCTGGCATAACCTCAGGTTACTAAAGACCTTTGGCAGTAGCTCTTCTGATGTTGCCAGTCTATCTCCTGTCTCCACTGTCCTATCATGAGCGGCCATAAAGGGTTAACCAAGACTCCAGCCCATGAGTAGCTACAAAATTTGAGACGCCCAGTGCAAAATGAAAATGCAGGGCCCCTTTTTCAAGAAGTATTAAGAACTTCAAGACAGTGACAGCAGAGCAGGAAGTCAACCAAGGAAACCCTTCTAGGCACAGCCTGTAAATATGGAATCCTATGCAACTGACTACAGGGGTCACAAGCCCATGAAGCTGGCCTTGCTGGAGCCCTAGGTTAGTTTAAGGTTAGCAATAACAGTGTCTTCATGGATCCTTCATCCCCAACATCGGACAAAGATGCCAACCTCATCTTATCATCCTCAAAGCATTACCTTTGCAAGAGAGATATCCTTGCTAAAACAAACACGGTTCAGTTTATTTCCCCAAATACATGCTGGAACCTGTTAATAGGGCATGTTTTTTATTCTGTCCAAGTTTGGTTTGGGAAACAGAGCATCTGTTGAGAGAACCTAATTCATGCACATCTCTTTTTTTCCTTTCTTGTGAGGGGCTGTTCAATTTAAGTGCTTAAAAGCACAACCTCCAGGGTCAAACCACCAGGGTTCAAATCCCACCTTCACCACTGACCATCTATGCAAGTTTGAACAAGTCACATTACTTTGCTGAATCTGTTTCCACTAGCAACCAGTGTTAGAACTGCTTCATTGGGTTGCTTACCAGGATATAGTGAGGCATAATTTATAAAGAGTTTAACTCAATGCTTGGCACACAATAGTGATGGACTCAGCATTATCATTACATCATAATTACTTTTAAATGTATTGGAATATGGGTCATAGAAACCCAGCTGGTTGTCTACGAGCCACCTGGTATTTAAATTTCAGTTGTTCTCAGTGTGGTTTAAAGGACTGTCTTAAATAAAACTTTTGTTATAGCCCCAAGTTCTCCAGATTTTTAAAGGTCTTTATTTATTCATTTACTTCATAAACATATATTGATTCTCTAATCTGTCATAAGCACTATGCTGGATATTAGCGATATAAAAATTGACACGATTAAATCTCTGCTTTAAATGGACTCACTAACCAGACACGTAAATGGATAATTTTAATGTAATGTGCCAAGCACAACAATTGCTGGAAGAAAACTCTCCAAGAATGGCTCTTATTTCTACACTTTCTGCAAAGGCATTAACCAATATTTTGTTTCAGACTAGCTGTTCTAGAATGTTTGCATACCACACACCCTTGGAAGACACAGTGTCTCCCTCTCCAGGGCAGAGGGCAGATTTGTTTTCAGAACAGAATAATTAAGATAATGTGTCCTTCCAGGGTAAAGTTTGGGCAGATTTTCTAGCCACCGCCTTTAAAGGACCGGGGTTTCTAAAGTTTCCTCAATTGTGCCACAAATCCATTGTGTGTGTGTAGAAGGGGATACTCCATGTGGAGGAAACAGAGGTATGGGACACCATCATATGGATGCATAGCTATAAACAACACAGTTGTGTCGACAGGTATGAGATACAAAGTGGGGAAAATGAGGCCGGGAAGCAATGCAATGATGGAATCTTAGGGAACTTCGTGTGCCAACTGTAAACTTATTTCATAATGACTTTAGGTAATGACCTGTATAGCTGTTGAAAAGTTATGCATTTTCAAATCAATTTTTTAATACAGCAACATTTTTCCCAATAATCCACTAAATAAATACACTGTAAGACATGATATACTGAAGTTATGGTTTTAGGGAGACACACTCACCAACTTACTTGACTTACTAGTTTTTAGTCAAAGTATCTTGGGGAATTCATTTAAAAAAATTTTTTTAATGTTTATTTATTTTTGACAACGAGAGAGAGACAGAGCATGAGTGGGGGAGGGGGCAGAGAGAGAGAGGGAGACACAGAATATCAGAAGCAGGCTCCAGGCTCTGAGCTGTCAGCACAGAGCCCGATGCAGGGCTCGAACTCACAGACTGCGAGATCATGACCTGAGCTGAAGTCCAATGCTCAACCAACTGAGCCACCCAGGCGTCCCAGGGAAGTCATTTTAATTAAGTACCACATTTGGATGAACCCAAAACATTTTTTGAAAGAGAGAGAAAGAGAAAATACAGGTGTGCATGCACACATCGTTTGTATTACGTGTACTCTTATGTTTAACTTTTATTTTGCCCTGAAAGTGTTTTCCTGTGTGATCACTTATAAAGTGAAGCTTGAGTGAAGGATAATCTTAAGCCCAAAAAAGGGCCACGAATTGGTAAAGAAAAAAAAAAGAATTGGTTAAAAAAAGAAAGGGGATCGTGTTTTCCAAAGAGGGTTTCCACTGTACTCTATTTCTAACATTTACTACCTGCTCCCAACAATCTTCTTCCTCCTTTCACAAGTAAAATAAACCTTCATTCCATGTAGATTCTATTTATTTACTTTTAAATTGTTCTTTATTGTTTACATAAACCTGCTTTTAGTGTTGAATTGCTATCTTTTTCTACCTGTGAAACCTGTTATCTTGAGATGGAATTAACTATAATTTTTAATTTGGGGTTAAAATTACTGGATTTTTCTTTCTTACTTTTAGTTTTTCATTTAGCAACAAGTTTTGCAAAAAATGAATTAAAAGTCATTAAATGAGAAGCGTGTTTGATTTTCTTGGTAGGCTCTGAGGGGACACTGATAATCTTAAGTAGAAGAGCATAGCATGGCTGTTGTGACCCATTGATCCCAAATCAGAACACCAGGTAAAAATCTGGCTTTGTCACATACTAGATATGTCACTTATAGAAAGTTCTTCTGGTACCTAAGACTTATCATCTATACGATAAAGATAAGAATAGTTCTGATATTACACTGTTGTGAAAACCCGAAGGATTTACTATACACTGAATACTTAGAAGAACACCAAAGTACAGAGTAAGCACTCCATTAAATGTTATCTGCTAATATCGAACTGGAAGACGTATTACAATTTATATAGCACCACAAAAGACCTCAAATACCCAAAGCAATCTTGAAAGAGAAGAACAAAACTGGAGGTATCACAATCCTAGATTTCAAGATATACTACACAACTGTAGGAAACAAAACGCTATGGTACTGGCACAGAAAACAGACACATAGATGAATGGAAAAGAATAGAAAGTCTACAAGTAAACCCACAATTATATGGTCAATTACTCCCCGACAAAGGAGGCAAGAATATGCAATGGGGAAAAAACAGTGTCTTCAACAAATGGTATTGGGAAAACTGGACAGCTACACGCAAAAGAATGAAACTTTCTTACACCATACACAAAAAATAAACTCAAAACAGAATAGAGACCTAAATGTGAGACCGGAAGCCATAAAACTCCTAAAAGAAAACACAGGCAGTAATTTCTCTGACATCAGCCATAACAACATCATTCTAGATAGGTCTCCTGAGGCGAGGGAAACAAAAGCAAATAAACCTTTGGGACTACAAGATAAAAAGCTTCTGCATAGCAAAGGAAATAGTCAACAAAACTAAAAGACAACCTACTGAATGGGAGAAGACGTGCAAATGACACGTCCAATAAAAGGTTAGTATGCAAAATATATAAAGAACTTATATAACTCAACACCAAAAAAAACCAATAATCCAATTAAATTGGGCAGAAGCAGGGGTGCCTGGGTGCCTCAGTCAGTTAGGCATCTGATTTCGACTCAGGTCACGGTCTTGCGGTTTGGAGTTCAAGCCCCACATAGGGCTCTCTGCTATCAGCACAGAGCCCATCTGGGATCCTCTAACCCGTTCTCTCTCTGCCCCTCTCCTGCTTGCATGCTTGCTCTCTTTCTCTCTCTCAAAAATGAATAAGCATTTTTTTAATGGGTATAAGTCATGAGCAGACATTCCTCCAAAGAAGACATACAGATAGCCAACAAACACATGAAAAGATGTTCAACATCATTCATCATCAGGAAAATGAAAATCAAAACCACAATTAGGTATTACCTCACAGCTGTCAAAATGGCTAAGATCAAAAGCACAATAAACAACAGTGTTGCTGAGGACGTGGAGAAAAAGAAACCCTCGTATACTGTTGGGAAAGCAAACTGGTACAGACACTGTGGAAAACAGTATGGAGGTTGTTCAAAAAATTAAAAATGGAATTACCATAAGATCCAGTAACTCCACTACTGAATATTTACCCAACAAATACAAAAACACTAACTCAAAAAGATATATGCACCCCTATGTTTATTGCACAATTATTAAAATAGCCAAATTATGAAAACAGCACAAGTGTCTGTCAATTGATGAATGGATAAAGAAGATGAGGTATATATCTACAATGGAATATTATTCAGCCATAAAAAAGAATAAAATCTTGCCATTCACAACAACATGGATGGAGTTAAAAAGTAGAACACTAAGTGAAATAAGTCAAAGACAAATACCATATGATTTCATTCATGTATGGAATTTAAGAAACAAAATTTTTTTGTAAACAGACTTTTAACACAGAGAACAAACTGATGGTTACAGGTGGGGAGGTGGGTGGGGTAAAATAGGTGAGGGGGTTTAAGAATACACGTATCATGATGAACACTGGCTAATGTATGGAATTGCTGAATCACTATACTGTATGCTGAAGCTAATAAAACACTGTATGTTAACTATACTGGCATTAAAAAAATATTATCTGTTAATATTATATTATTCCTTTCATACTTATGGTTTCTGTAGATCAGTATGACTGCTGTGGACAACAACTTTGAAGGTATCAAGACTGACATGAATGAAATCCACCAGAGCTACACTGAAGAACAGAAAAAATACAGGGTGCCTGGGTGGCTCAGTCGGTTGAGCGTCTGACTTCAGCTCAGGTCATGATCTCACGGTTCATGGGTTCGAGCCTTGCATCAGGCTCTGTGCTGACAGCTCAGAGCCTGGAGGCTGCTTCAGATTCTGTGTGTCTCTCTCTCTGCCCCTCCCCTGCTTTCTCTCTCTCTCTCTCTCTCTCTCTCTCTCTCTCTCTCTCTCTCTCTCTCTCAAAAATAAATAAACTTTTTTTAATTAAAAAAAAGAACAGAAAAAATGCATGGGGATTAAGAAGCACAAGGATGTTGGAAAACAATGCATTCTATTTTAGACATGTTGAGATTAAGTCGCCCGCATCACTTCTGTCTTCTCTCTCTCTCTCAGCAGTGTGTTCAGGTCAATTTTATCACACTAAGACAAAACAAAAAACATTTAAAAGTTGAATTAGGACTTGTTTTGAAATAGAAACTGCAGAATATATAGGCTCAAGAATTTTCATTGTTTATTCAATGTTAATCTATTCAGAGAAAAGGCCCTGAAAGCCACAGGCTTGTTATGAAGTGTGATGAAATCAATGCACGGAATTTGTGCTTAGAGAACTCATTTCCTTGGAAACTCAGAGTCTGTGAAACAGACATAAATTATGCTTGTGTGTACCCTGCCTTTTCCAAGGCTAATTATTCAATGTAGTGGAGAGTTAAAAGTATCCAATATAAAGGGTTAAGAGTAATCAAAGCCAGGTTAAAAAAGAAAAAAAAAAAAAAAAGAGGTCAACACAGGTATAAGTGACAAATTGCTCCTTTCATGCTTTATCATCTTTTACCACTTATGACACATTACTATTCACATAACTCTATCTCCTCAGTGCTCCTATCCCACTCAACATTCTCAACACCCGTTTCTCCAACTTTCTCTCCTCCTGCAGCGTCTCAGGAAGGCAGGGACTATTCCTGATTCATGTTTCTGTCCCTTCTTGACAGAATGGCATAGTACATATCAGGTGTTTAATGTGTGCTTAGTGAAAAGGAATAATTGCATAAACCCACTTAAGGATGGTAAGTATTTAATGAACTCATATTCAGAGTGGTTCAAGGGATAAGATTAGGGTCACAAAATGGGCCACTTCTATTATTGAAGTCTTGATAGCTGTAAATATCATACATTATATCTGAATCCATGTGTGTAAGAAGCTACTATAGACATAAAATTAATTTCAGTTTCATGCTTTAAACTTTTATTATTTTCCAAATAATTCAGTAAACGACATCATAAAAAGTTCTATTTACCACGTTAGACCCAGAATGTGAATGAGACAGTCCTCAATAAATATTTAATTGAGTGACTAATAAATAGATTCCTTTGTTTTTCTACCCAGAAACACACAGTTTTCATTTCCATTTTCTTGAATTGTGCACAGAAATAAACTTTATCCTACAGTAGGAGGAAAATTTTTCTTTCTTATTTTCCCTCAGTACACTTAAAATAAAAGCATGGGATATTCTAACAACAGCTGTGTTGACATAAGTATTCCTCCAAGACCACATCACCTATTATTTTTAAAGTACATTTAAGAACAAATTAACAGGAGTGCCTGGTTGGCTCAGATGGTTAAGCGTCCGATTTTGGCTCAGGTAATGATCTCACGGTTCATGAGTTCAAGCCCCACATCGGGCTCTGCGCTGACACCTCAAAGCCTGGAGCCTGCTTCGGATTCTGTGTCTCCCTCTCTCTCTGCCCCTCCCCTGCTCACACTCTGTCTTCTCTGTCTCTCAAAAATAAATAAAACATTTTTTAAAAAATTTAAAAACACACTAACGAAGTTAAGTTATATTTCACTTCTGTTATAATGTGAAATGTAAATAATCCTCCCTATAAGGAAGAAGTTGCAATTCCAACTATTATGACACAAGAATTAATTGAGCCTCTTCAAATAATTGTGCCACAGCATAACGTCCTTATCCATCTAGCAACTGGGAAGCCTCATAAACTCTTGTACACTTCGCCAATACAGGAGTAAAGACACAGAAGCACTGTAGACACTAAACTATCATCTAAATCATCGAAAATACTTGCTGCCATCTTGTACTATAGCTCAATTTTGCTGAATATAATTTGATAAAAAGTGCTCATCTGCAGAGGACTGTTTCTCAAACTCAGCGCTACCAACATCTTGGACCACATCATTCTTTGTCATGAGGATGGTTTTTCTGCCTGGATGTTTAGCAGCATCCCTGGACTTTACCCACTCAGTGATAGTTGGTGCTTCTTCCTCTTGCCACCCTGACAATCAGAAAGGTCTCCAGACATTGTCAAATGTCACCTAAGGAGCAAAATTGCCCCCAGTTGAGAACCACTGCTATAGAAGATGTAGTATTTGTAACAACTCTTAGAGATCCAAAGTACATAATAATCCATTTCTCAGTCATCCTGGATAAATGAGTAGTCTCTATGTTATGCATTAGTAACATTTCATTAACCAGCATATTAAGTCACCATAAACCCCATTTTTTTGTTACAACAGATGATAAACATAAATCCAAGGTATTTATTCATTACTCAATTCTAATACTCTAGGAACTTAACCTTCTTACATTTTAGCAGCTATTTTCAACCATAAACTAGAAGAGAGAGTTCTGATAAATTGCCTCCACTATTCCAAGTAAAAGTTGGGGAGGGAGAGAGTTGAGGGACTTTACAACCATAGTTGTAGTCTTGTACATAATGTCTCCTCAGCTTTTTCTTTTACTCCTTATAATCAAGAGTTTACAACAGCTATCAGGAGGCCTTCAGAATTTTTCCTGCTGTTGCTGAAACTCACACAAAGGAAAAAAAATTATCTTAGCTCAAAATTAAAGTGGCTGAAATGAAATACACAATTCAAAGGAATAAGGAATATATGAATATATAAACTAATAGTATAAATCCAGTAAGACCGGTTCATGACATGTTTATTGGCTAACCCATTCCCCAGGATGTACTGTAGCAAGAAAATGAATTAAAGTTAGAATTCTTTATTATTTAAACTTAGAAAGTGATCATTTATATGTATTCTTCATTTTGCTTCATTTGACATTTCCTGAGCACCCACTAAGGGGCAGGAACTGTGCTAGGGACATTCACAGCTAAATAAAAACATTTAAAAACATTTCTGCACATAAATGTATGACATGCTCCACATAACGGTCTTCTTTGTAAGTAGCAATTGAAATCTACTGACCCATATTTGGTATGTTTTAATTGTTCAGACTTTCAAACACAATATGTTTCTTTGAGAAGGAGATACCTATTTTATAGGCACGGTCAACAAGAGGAAAGAGAGGGGAGAGAAAATTACATGTTTGGTAACATTTTATTAAACTGCAAAAACCATTTTCTGAACAAGAAAATGACAATCATGTCAGCAGTTAGCAAACTGAAAACCTGACAAGTGATAAGCACCAATAAATCGCTTAACAAAATGTTAGCTACTGATTACAATGTTGATGTAAAACCAAAACAGCCAGCTGACATAAAATAATATGTTAAAACTGAAAACCTCACTAAGGGACAATGCTGTATAGTTCATGCGCTTTGTGAAAAAGTGTCACATACAAAACAATGCAAAAACATATACTGCAGTTCACTGGAGAAGCTAGAAATTTGGGGCACAAAAGCAAAAGGTCAGAGCCATTCTCTGCTAAGAAATTACAAAATAAATAGATCAACTACTACCCCTGAAATTGTAAAGACTCTGTGGGTCGCATCCACACACAAGGAGTAAGAAAAAAGTGGTAACATTTGCACTTTCTCTATGCATTTAAGATTATCCAAGAGCAAGTAGTTAATTCCTGCATATTTACAGGTGGTTTGGTATATAAAAAAATTATTTTATAGGAACTCAGAAAGTCCTAAAAGTAAAAAGCTTTAGAAGTATGACCTAGGAGCACTCCATAAATCCCTCTTTAAAATTCAAATGACTCTCAATTGTGCTCCTCGAACACCCTAGAGGGCTATATGCGCACTGCACCAAATATGTATGACCAAAGGAATAGGCATACCTTTTTGGTTTGTAATTTAATTCAAGGCAGCATAGAAGATCTTCACTTGGGTGTGAATTTTATAGCAGTAGAAAAAAAAAATCTAAACTCCCACTATCTAAAATGGCGATTTTCAAATGTTTGTTCTTAAACCCTGTTTAAAAGGAACCAGATATGTTTGTATAACTCGTCTATGAGTTGTCTCAACTATTTAGCATATAAAATAAACCAACCATTATTCATGTTTTATACTTGCTGCCTTCCATTTCTATCCTTCTACTGATTCCCTGATGATTCTTTTACTAGAAATTAGTATTTCAGTCATTCCTTTTCATGACTTCACGGCCAGGTCAGGCTTTACATTTGAGAACCCTTCTAGATGCTGAAATAGTGCATTTAGTTCACAACAGTAAAATGGAAAATGGTGTGTTAAAACAACAAACAAATGAGAGGTGACTAAGCAGAGATGAATTAAGTCAAGAGAGAATCTGAAATCTATGTTGATAAAATCTTCAATGTAAAATAAAATTTATATCACATTTAATCCCAGATGAACTTGCTTTTTAAAGTAAACAATTGGTGCGTATCTTCAAAACGAGAAGTCACCTTAATCTGGATTTTCCCCAAGAATGCATTTAACATTAAAAATATTAAACTCCATGGGGCACCTGGGTGGCTCAGTCGGTTGAGCGTCCGACTTTGGCTCAGGTCATGTTCTCACAGTCTGTGAGTTCGAGCCCTGCAACGGGCTCTGTGCTGACAGCTCAGAGCCTGGAGCCTGCTGTGGATTCTGTGTCTCCCTCTCTTTTTCTGCCTCTCCCCTGCACACTCTGTCTCTCTCTCAAAAATAAATAAAAACATTTTTTTAAAAAATTGTTTTAATTAAACTCCAGGGTCACCTGGGTGGCTCAGTCGATTAAGTGGCCTACTTCAGCTCAGGTCGTGATCTCACCATCTGTGAGTTCAAGCCCTGCATCAGGCTCTGTGTCTACAGCTCTGAGCCTGTATCCTGCTTCTGATTCTGTGTCTCCCTCTCTCTCTCTCTGCCCCTCCCCTGCTCAGCTCTGTCTCTCTCTCTCAAAAATAAAGATTAAACAGTTTTTTTAAAATATTAAACTCCAATTCTATCTTGCAAAAGGTTCACATTTAACAATAAAATGAGCATTTAATGGACAGTGTGGATATCTCTCCAATATCCACTTCTATGAGTGTATATTAATGAGGTTGTACAGGTATTGACCCTACCCCCAACTCCAGGCCTGGTCTCTGATGGGTCTAAACCAGTGACTTCAACATGATCAAACCTAATAATCCTTTATATAATATTTTGTGATGCCTTCATTCTATACTAAAATTAAATTCTCAAATATAATTATCGCCATACATAATTTCAAAAATCAATATAATTTTCAAAATAAAACAAAGCAGAATTTTTAAAGTAATTTATAAAACAAATGTATTCCAATATATAAACCAGCATGAAATGAGACACCTACAAATGCAGGTCATAAGATATACTAAACAGATTAACTCCAATACCAGGGCAACATCCCAACCATGATGAGATTTTTTCAAATGGGTCAATAAATCTTAGAAAAATTCTGAACAAAGTACAATATTCTCACAATATACCCAGTAGCTGTACTTCTAGAAAACTCAGTATATACTCAAACAGTACCACCAAAACTACACTTCATGTTTAAATGTGAAACAGCTAAGTTCTAGGTTCAGATAATTATACAAAATTTTTCAGGAATTCAAACTGATGCAGCAGCTCTGGGGAATAGTATGGAGGTTCCTGAAAAAACTAAAAATAGAACTACCCTACAATCCAGCAATTCCACTATTAGCTATTTACCTAAAGGATACAAAAATATAGATTTGAAGGAGTACATGCATCCCAATGTTTATAGCAGCATTATTAACAATAGCCAAACTATGGAGAGAGCCCAAATGTCCATCAATGGATGAATGAATAAAGAAGATGTGGTGTGTATGTATGTATGTATGTATACGTGTGTGTGTATGTGTATATATATACACACATATATAATGGAATATTACTCAGCCATCAAAAAGAACAAAATCTTGCCATTTGCAATGACATGGATGGAGCTAGAATGTATCATGCTAAGAGAAATAAGTCATTCAGAGAAAGACATCCCACTCTTATGTGGCATTTAAGAAACAAAACAGATGAAAATATGGGAGGGGGGTGAAGAGTGAGGGAAGTAAACCATAAGAGACTCTTAAAGATAGAGAACAAACTGAAGGGTTGATGGATGGAGGTGGGTGGGGGGATGGCTAGATGGGTGATGGTTGGAGGGAACTTGTGATGAGTACTGGATGTTGTATGTAAGTGAGGAATCACTGAATTCTACTCCTGAAACCAATATTGCACTGTATATTAACAAACTAAAATTTAAAATTTTTTAAAAAAGGGAAAAAAGAATACCTAAAATAAACTGAAATATTCTACTTACTAAATAAGTAATTAATAACAGGGGAAAAAAACGTTCGTTCTCATTACCACTATTACTTTATATTTTTTTAATGTTTATCTACTTTTGAGAGAGACAGTGTAAGTGGGGGAGGGGCAGAGAGAGAGAGGGAGACACAGAATCCAAAGCAGGTTCCAAGTTCTGAGCTGTCAGCACAGAGCCCCACGCAGGGCTCGAACCCACGAGCCATGAGATCATGACCTGAGCTAAAGTCGGCCACTTAACTGACTTAGCCACCCAGGAGCCCATCATTATTAATATTACTTAAAATAGCAATTCAAATTTGCCAAGTCCAGTGTCCATACCCAAGAAAGCTAAAAAGATAAACAACTACAATAAAATTCGAAAGCCAAATACATTTTAACAATGCAAATTCCTTTCCAGCTATAGATATTTGGGGGGAAAAAATCTGATGCATGAAAAACCATGGTTTTGATGGTATTGTACACAGTAAAGATTAAAATAAATGAAAAAAGGAACAGTCTTAATTTATTCATTAAATAAATGTTTACCAGTTTATATTATACGCCAGGCTCTTTTCTAAATATTACCTAAGGTAGGTAATAAAAAATAAAAATAATAAAAATAAACTCAACCTCTTTGAAAATGTGTTAAGCATTTTAAAAGAAAAGTCAAATAACTTGTGTATTAAATTTAAAAACTCATAATTGGTAAAATTATATAAAATTGTTTACCTATATATATAGTCCAGAAGCACATCCAAAAGTTACGCAATTCTTTGTGGTGCAGACCTATCTTACGCATTAAAGTACCTCTAGAATCCCTAGCCCCTGTCCACTAAATGTCAGTTTTGACTCCCCCTTCATTGTGACAACACAACACTCGTCAAAAGTTTCTGCGCACACTTTTCCTTATGCTACCATGCACATACAACTTGACATCACACCCTACTAAGAATTTCTGGGAATATTTTTATCGTGATAATTCATTCAGGAATAAATATGGAACCTGGGGTTAAGCTGGTTCTGTCAAGATCAACTCAATCAGCACAAAGCTTAGGACTTATAACGGAAATTCTGGGACCCTTTCTCCTTTTGGACAGAGTGGTATGTGCATACGAACTCTGGAACTGGGCAAAACTGAATTACACAAGAGTAAAGAACTAAAAGAAGGACAGAAAAAATTAGAGATGGAGATTTAATCATCCTGGAAGTTTTATTCCAATTACATAAGCAAACAATTCCCCTTTAATTCCTTAGATATATTAATCTTTGTTTTTCCATTACTTACAGATCGAAGTCCCTATGTCTTCCTCTTGCCCTACAAGGATGCAACATAACTCAGGGAAAAGATGGAACCCTAGCCCCATGGAGGCAAGGATCTTGTTTATCGCTTATAATATGGAGCATATAGCATGATGCCTGGCTGCCAATAAATATTAATTAATTTAGTGAGTAAACAAACATATGATTGGACAAAGATATAGTATATAGGCATGTACTATTTTCATAGCTTTACTATTTTGTACTAGAAATAACCTTGGGCAAATAGCCTCTCAGATTCCTTACCTGTAAAACTCAGAAGAGTTACCTCTTCATCTCACAATACTTTGCTCCTAGATTGATAATGCTTTAGCCACATTAGCCTCCTTGTAAAACCTCTAACATCCCCCTCTCTTTCCTGATGATTATTTGCTCTGTTGCAATGTTCTTTCTCTTCCCCCTATGGTTAGCTTTTCCTGGTCCTTCATGATTCAATCTAAATGTCACTTCCTCCACTGCGTCATCCGGGACAACTCTGCAGCCATGTCCACCTTGCTATCATGCACTGTTAATTTCTTTCACTGCACTTATCACAAATCTATACTAATTTTGGGTTTTGTTTCCTTGCTTACCTAGTCTCTTTTTCACTAGAAACTAAAGTTGATGAGGGCAGATATTACCAACACCTAGCACATAACCTTCAGTACATAACTGTCAAATGAATGGTCCCTACTTCTCCAGCTCACCTCATACCACTCAAACTCTATATTCTGTTGCTACCTGGACTCATTTTAATTCCTCAGATATGCTTTGCGTATGCTATTCCTCCTGCCAGAAGTCATCTTCTTCCATCCCAGCATTGCAACACTATCTACCCTCACCCCCAATCCCATCATTCTTTACCCATCTCATTTCTACTGTTCTTTCAGGTCTTACCTTAACACCCTCCTTTTCCAGAAGGCTTTCTCTGACCCAAAATGCTGTGTCCACTGCCATAATGCCCTATTATAATACCAATCACATGTACTATCATAATTATTTAATTACTTCTTTTCCCTGGTAAACTGTAACCTCTATGGAGGTAAGGAGTATATCTTGGTCACAGCCATAGGCACATAGTAGGGGCTCAACAGAAACTATTCCATTCCCTCTTCCAATAAGACTGGTACTTAGGTTTGAGGTTGTGAACAAGAGCCTTCTGCCCAAAAATAAATAAATAAATAAATAAATAAATAAATAAATAAATAAATAAAGCCAGGTTTTTTTTGGTTTTGTTTTTTGTTGTTTGTTTGTTTGTTTTGCCAATGACCCAAGCAAAGCCACATTCTTAGCAAAATCTGATTCCTCTAACGTCCTATCAAGCAAAATGCCACTTCTGAAGGATTGGATAGTTCAATAAATTGCTCAGCGCTCCAGTGACAAGCATCACAAGATTGCCACCAGATTTATGATTTGGAAACTCAACTACTCAACAAAAGTAAAAATCTCTTCATCACAAGGTCAGAGAGCTAGCAGAGTGTTACTCCTACAAGGTGAGAAAGATTTGGAAATCATTACATATAGAAAGCAAAGGGTTATTTGAAAATGAGAATAAACATTAGGGAGAAAAAAAACTAATGAAAAACAGATTTTCTATATCGTGGTAAAACAACCAAATTAAATAACAAAATAAGCTTTCCTTTCAGAAAGCAAATTTAGTGGCTGATTTACCACCTCTGAATTTTTCCACTCATGGATATCATCAGCTCAATTAAGTTAATAACAAAGCTTACATTATACAATAAAGTGAATATCACATAAAGTACTATTAGAAAAGCTTATCTTTTGACTGGTCTGTAGCTCAAGAATGAGGATTTACTTTTTCTGTGATGTGAACTGATAAACAATGTATATCTCAGGAGAAGTCACATATACGTAGAAGGAATGCATGGCTTCTTCACCCTGATTGACTTTTCTCTGTTCTCCATGTGTCTCAGGAGAAGAATGCTCTTTTTCATGCCAGAGGCTCCATGATGAATGCTGATGGGTCATATTTGACTCATCACTGCCTCGACCCTTATTTTGCATGCAATTTTTCAACTTTGTAAATTCAATGGCTTGCATACACAGCAGTGTTTGTGGTGTCATTCCTCATTAACAAGTGGGCATGTTTTTGTTTTTGAATTGTAGAGATTTTAATTAGGAGGAAAAGTATATTCCTTTTCATTAATTCAGAAGAGCCAAGAATCTTAAAAGTTATTTTATTTAATACAGGGATCCTAACAAATATTAGAAGTCATTTAACGGAAATATGGATACAAATGGGTTAGACAGAATCAAACCCAGAATCAGACAGGATGTGGCAGTTTTCATCTCCTTTGTGACTCTTCTGTCAACTCCGATAATTTTCAAGGAAGGGAAGTGCTTTCCCCGTCTACGAAACTCTATCATTCCAATATTCAACAAATATAAATGGCAGAGGACAAACCTTTTCAGAACAGGATTCCTACCCACACAGGTTTTTGGTACAGAAAAAGTAAGAATAAATAAGCTGTCATTGTAATTCATGACAAAAAGCATAAGTTATAAAGACGTCCTAAGCTTTTTCTGTAAACAGCTATAGGCAGAGAAGTTTATAATTAGCAGTGGTTGGGGAGTCAAAGACAGAAGATATTGACAGACTGAGAAATATAAGAAACCAGGATAACATCTTCTAACCACAAAGTGTTTTGTGGTTAAATATTTGTTAACAGAATTAGCAAGAGTAGGCAACAATTTCTCTTTGGGGGGGGGGGCGGTAATTTAGAACACAGCCATTGGCTAGGTAAAGTTTTATAGAACAGTGGTTGGTAACGTTTTGGGCTTTGTGGGTCTCTTTGCGAATCTTATAATCTTTGATTTCTTATTCCCAGGAAAAAAATAGGCATATGCACAAAATTTTAATAAAATCTGAGAGGATTTCCTGAGCCCCTTAAGTCTATCCTTGGAAATCCTTCTCCATCTCCCTCCCTAAAAAAACCTCTGCTTTGAAGAGGGCCCTCACCTTAAATATGAAGGTGGGACTGAAACTTAAAGAAAAAAAAAAAAAAACATCTTATTAGGAATTTGTCTTCAATACAGTTGCGCTCTTTGGCCAGGAAAATCTCCTATATCTCACCCCTGCCACCTGAGGGTCAGATGCACTGGAAGAAGCCCTAAACAGATACTGCCCAAAAAAGTAAAAGGAATATACTTATAGTTTAGGAGCAAATAAGCCATGATCTACTGAATTTGCACCATAAATGGCCATATCTAAACTACTGAAGAATTGAAGAAAACTAATACTTATGAAGCATTTAGGTAAGCTAACCCCTCTACAAGTTGTTATTAGCGCCTACCACAGTAAATCTTCCTTAACAACCCTAGGAGTTAGTTACTATTCCATCTTAGTCCATTCAAGCCACTATGACGAAGTACCAGACACTGGGTGGTTTATAAACAACAGAAATTTATTTCTTATAGTTCTGGATCCTAGAAGGCTGAGATCAAGGTGCCAGAACATTGAGACATTCAAATCAAGACATGTCACATCAAGACATCAAACATGACTGTGTTCTGATGAGCGCTCTCTTCCTGTTCATAATGTCACCTTGTCACTGTGGTGGAAGGGGCGAGGGATCTCTCTGGAGCCTCTTTTCTAAGGACATTAAGCATACTCATGAGGGCTCCACTCTCAAGACTCAATCACCTTCCAAAAGACCCTCTTCCTAATACCCTCTCTTTAGAGGTTAAGCTTCAACATAATGAATTTGGGGGAAACACAAACATTCAGACCACAGAATTCACATTCAAACACAGTGGTTCCATGAGAGAGGCAAACCAAGAAACAGACTCTTAACTATAGAAAACAAAGTAATAGCTACAGGGCAGTGGGAGGGAGGATGAAATAGGTGATGGGGATTAAAGAGTACACTTATCATAATAAAAACAACAACAGTGGCTCCATGAGGTAAGTAACCTATCCAAGGTCACACTGCCAGTAGCTGATGGAAATTGGATTCTAACTCTGTTAATTCCAAAGCCCACATTCTATTATATTGTATCTCCCCACAGCTGAGGGCATGGCGTGGTCATCTACAGTGCTTAGAACACAGAACCCAGGACTGCTTTCTTGAAGCACATACTTAATCTAGTCAAAAGAATCCCAGCCCTTTCTCACCACCTCTACCACAACCCCCCTGGTATGAGTCAGCATTATCTCCATATGGATTCTTATAATGGCCCCTTCACCAGTTTCCCAGCTCCCATCCTTGCCCCCATACATTCTATTTTCAACCCAGCAGCCAAAGGGATCCTTCCAGAGTATAAGTTAGATCACAGCATTACTCCCTTGCTCAAACCCGCTCCCCAAGAGAATCAGATTAAACACAACATGACTTACAAAAGCCTACAAGGTCCAACTCTGTCAGGTCCCATCCCTGCCTCTCTGACTTCACTTCAGGATCTTTGAAATGTCTCCCTATGGATTACTCCAATCTAGTTATACTGGCCTCTTTGACGTACTTCTTGACTTTTGTACTGTTCATTCCCTGTGCCTGCAATGTTCTTCCCTAGATTTCCCATCACAAACTCCCACACATCTTTTAAGACTCTGCTTCAAATACTCTCTCCTCTGTGAGGTCTTCCCTGACCATGCCATTTAAGATTGCATACCAACTCCTACCCCAACATCCCTTTTCCCCCTCCCCTTCTTTATTTTTCCCCATATACTTATCATTTGATATACCATTAACATTACTTATTTGATTATGTTCTATTTTCTGCCCCCTGTGAATGTAAGTTTCAGAAGAGCAGGAATTTTTGCCCAAGGTTTACTGTCATAGCTCCAGATCCTAGAACAATGGCAGGCACACAGTAGGTATACAATCAACATGTGATGAATTAATTAATTACGAAATGGTCACTGGCACTTCAAGTCTCAGTTGACAGACCAACAGAAGACACTGAATTGTAAGGTTTCCCAGAGCCTATTTGGATGATAGCCACTATAATAGGAGGGTTGCCTTGATACACTCCACTGCACGTCAATTAAATGCAGCTTTTGAGTGCATATGCAATGCTCAGCAAAGTTTGGCTTCCCCTGGTACAACCAAATGTCTGCTTCACGTCCTCTTTTCAGTTCAGTGCACCATTTAAGACATCTAAAACAATGGAAACAGAAACATTCATTTTAATTTAAAATAACCTTTTTTCAGAAGAGGTGTGAGCTTCCCATTTTAAACAGGCTTGCCAACTGAATCCTTAATTCAATAATGAGTTCCACAAGAATAGATTTCATGCTATCCAAAGACCAGCAATAGGTTAAAAAAGTAATTTCCATCCTTGCCCACAGAGAAACTAGATATATAAAAGACAAAATCTTAAGATTTTATGAAATTGTTAAATGTGGGTAAATGGATAGAAAGACTGTCCCAAAGCTGGTTACTTTTAACACCAATGTAGGAAGAGGTCTTATCGGTCACTTGTTAAAAAGGGGGCTTAGGGAAAATAAAATAAATACAAGTAAGTCCACCAACATATTTCAATACTCCTGAAGAAACTAATAGAGCATAATCATTATTGTAATTCCTTGGTACTATCACAACTAATGCACCCAACACTGTAAAATGAGTACTCTTTGCTGAACTACAGAGTGTTATAAAATTCTTAAGTATTTCATAGAATTCATTTCCCCCATTTAGGGACTGAGATTTACAAAGAAGTAAGATAAACTGAAACATTCTACCCTAGAGTATCAGTGCTGTAAGTTGTTCTTACTGAAAAAGCAAAATACAGTATTTTGCCCCTTATCTTCAGGAAATACATTCCAAGACCCCCAGTGGATTCCTGAAACTGCAAATACTACAAAACCCTGTTCTGTGTTTTTTTTGCTACATATACATACCTATGGTAAAGTCCAATTTTAAGTTAGGCACAGTACAAGATTAATAATAACAAAGAACAATTATAACAATATACCATAATAAAATTTATGTGAATGTGAGGTGCTTGGGTGGGTCAGTCGATTAAGCATCCAATTCTGCATTTTGGTTCAGGTCATGATCTCACGGCTCTTAAGACCAAGCCCCGCATTGGTCTCTGTGCGGACAGGGCAGAGCCTGCTTGAGATTCTCTCGCTCCCTCTCTCTGCCCCTCCCACCTCGTGCACACTCTCTCAGAATAAATAAACATTGAAAAAATTATGTGAGTATGGTCTCTCTCAAAATATCTTATTGTACTGTAGTCACTCTTCCTGGAGTGATATAAGATTTAAAAAATGCCTACATGAGGAGACGAAGTGAAACAAATGGCACAGGCATGGTGACATGGCATTAGGCCACCACCGACCTTCTGACAATAGGTCAGAGGAGTATCATCTTCTTCCAGACCACAGTTGACCACAGGTAAGTGATACAGCAGATAAAGGGGGGGGGGGGGGCTACTGTACACAGTTTTATTATAGAGTATGAAGACTAGGCCTACTTTTTATAGTGTACACATTGATTTAATATAAGACTACAGCAATTCTAAGAAATCATTAATGTCTTCTCTTGCTTGGGGATGGGAGAAGGAACACATGAGTCAACATCTATACTAGAGAAACACTTTCTCCAGTTAGTAGGCTTATGTGACCAATGCCATACATCTCAGTAACAAGCATTGCTTGAAACCATGCCATGTCATAAAAAGACTAAGGAGGCTACACTTTGGGGACAGGCTTTCTTATCCCAAAGTCATAACATATGAGAGCTGGAAGGTATCGAGTCCAATTTCCTCATTATACCAACAAGATAACCGAGGTTTGAATTTGAAAACTGACTTGCCCAGGGTCACACAATGACTGAGCCAAGGACTAAAATAGTCTCCTAACCCCTAATCCAATCATTTTTTCCACTACATCATGGGTACTTGATAAATCATTGTTTTCTTTTAAGCAGCAGGAGGAAAGGCAGAGGGAGAGAGGACATTCTCATTTATTATTGTTTATTTGTATTTTGTAATATAAAGACTTTAGAAAGACAATACCAGAGCGGCAATGTGTATCTTATTTCCCCAGAGCACAATGTGCTCTTGGGTAAATGTGTTTTATGAAGAGATTTGTCCTGGGAACTTGGCACATTTTACTGTAAATATTTTAGCAGTTTCCTTTTATTTAGTTATAGGATTAAATTTTTATCCCAGCCTCCCCAGATCAATGTCTACAGATTATCAGTGGTCTTGTGAGGGAGTACCTGAACAGGGATGATGTCTTTCGTCATTAAAGAATGTTATGGTAGACATTCAAAGAAAGACCTTCTCAGGGTGCTTGGGTGGCTCAGTCAGTTAAGTGTCTGACCTGGGCTGAGGTCATGATCTCTTGGTTCGTGAGTTTAAGCCCCACATGGCGCTCTGTGCTGACAGCTCAGAGCCTGGAGCCTGCTCTGGATTCTGTGTCTCCCTCTCTTCTCTCTGCCTTTCCCCAACTCACACTGTCTTCTCTCTCTCAAAAATGAACATTAAAAAAATTTTTTTAATCAAAGAAGGACATTCTCCTGGTCAACAAGGAAGAACAGCTTCAGATATCGGTTCCTTCAGCTTCCCATAAGCTGCAGCAAACTACCTTTCAGAAGCTCAAGCCCTCTGATACCACCCAAATCTGGTGTCCAAGCAAGGTGGGAGTATAAACTTAGACAGTCTGGCTAATGCAGGGCAAATATGAGGGACAATATTTACTCCCAGAGCTCGCTGCCAAGAGGAACAAAGCTTTGTTGGACCTGCCTCCATCCACCCAATCCTGCTTCCTCCTCTCTTCCTTCACAAGCAGTCAATCCCAAATAACTATCTTTCACACCAAGCTCTGCCCCAATGTCTGCTTCCACTCAATCCAACCTACAACAAATGTCTACTGTGTTTCCTAGGCAGATACCCTAATCAGAGCTAAGAGGATGCACAGTTCACACTACAACCAGCTTCCCCAGTGCTGACTATGTATCAGTGCTGTCAGAAATAGGGTATTTCCTGTAGGAACAGGACAGTTTGAGAGACTACCTGGTCGAAAACCATAGGCACTACTCCCATCAGATCAAAAAGTCAGCACATAGGGCGGACTGAAAAGAACCTGGACTGTAGAGAGAGCAGACAGGCTGCTGGTGGCAGGGATATCCGGGAAGGACCCTCTGTTCATATTTCGTGACCGGCTTGTCTGGGCCAGGGACTGTGCTGGCTGCTTTATATATGCTGTCCGTCCAAGTTCTCACAACCACACTCTTCTCTGAGGTAGGTTTTGTTGTCCCTGTCTACAGTTTCGGAAGTAGACTCAGGCTAAATAAATTGTTTGAGGTCACCAACTCAATCACAGACACCGGAGATTCCTTTGACAATGAACAACATTCTTCATTCCATACACAGAAGTTAGATTTAAAGCCGGTAAGGATCTCTGGGGATGGAAAAGTCAGAAAGAATGATGCCTGGTTCTGGGGGTTGTGTGTTCCATGCTGCCTGACCAGGAACACCGCAGACAAGAAGGCTTACCTCAGCTGATAGGGATGCTTTTCTCTGATGTGGTTTAAGGTGGTTGGTGCCTGCCTGGAAGGTTCCAGTTCCTGGCCCTGTTGGATGGGCTCTCGTCAGCCTCCACCTTCAGAAGCTTTACCTGAAATCGTCATTAGCTCTGCTCCTGCCTTGGGGATATACCTCACACTTGTATTCGAACAAAGAACTTTGGCCCTTTGACTGTTATTTCAATGCTTAAATCTGAATGTATGTCGCAGTTTAATGGTTTTGTCTTTTTTCGTCAGTCATCTTTTGATTTGGCTTCATACTGTTAGTTGCTTTTTGAAAACTTTTAAACTGTGAACAGTAAGAGACAAGGTATGCAAAGCAATTATGAGGACAGTCATATCCCCAACAGGGGAAACTGAATGCTCATCTTCTATAGTTAGCTCTGCATAGATAGGCCTTTCCTTGATCCCGAAGTGGGACTCCTACACAAACCTCAATAAACACTCCACTCGGTCAACTAAGAGAGATTGACAAAGTCATGCTCATCACTGATCCTAGTGATTTAGGAGACTCCTAAACTAGATCTTCCTACAAAATGCGTTGAAACTAAACTTCACCAATTACGGTTGCTTCTGTTATCCACTACTTATTGAATGCCACGAATGCCCAGTTTCCTGTGTTATCCAACCAACAAGGGAAGCATTTTCATCTCCATGTATACTAGCTACTGGCAGATATCATCCCTCCTTTTTATAAAAAAAAAAAAATAACAAACTGAGGCTCATAAAGATTAAATAACTTGCCACGTTATAAGCTTGCGATTTTAGAGAAGCTATTTCATTGATCTGAGCCAGTTCTCAGATGTGTAAAATGGGGAAAATACTAACTACCAGAGTCTCGTGCTGTCCCCATTTCCCTAGTGCTCTGCCTGACACTAGGCCCTCAATTATCATTTGTTAAATAAATCAAAGTCTCAACAATGGAATGTGAGCAGAATTAGAAATACTATATGAAAACTGATAAAGTCATTACATGGCAAATGGTGGCTCCGGTGTTGATATTCAGAATTACATGCTGGTCAGGAGCAGACCAGAAATTCCAACTTTGTCTCTCACTCTCCAAATGCCTAAATTCCTTTCACTACATTATATCATGCTTCAGATCACAGCACTGTTATGTTCCCAGAATAATTTGCAGCCTAACTAAAGATATGCCACAACAAAAATTCATAGTGTCTCCCATACTTAACTTCCCAATGTTGATCAATATTCCATAGCATCTGAGAAGGAGAAAAGCTCTACCCAAGTCAGACTTCTCAATAAAATTCCTCAGCTCTCCCTCAAATAAAATTCACCATGACACTTGCTAGAAGAAGGTACAGCCTATAATAAAATTATTAGGATCCCCTTTAAATTTAGGTGGATTCTCAAAGAAAGCCAACTAAACAGATCCAACCTTTTGTCAAAGCAGAGTGTCTGAGATAATTTTTAAGTGGTTAATATTTTTTGAATTGTAACTCTTTTCCAGATAATGTTTTAACCACTTCATGTGGGTCAACGTCTTTAATCCTTATGACAACGCTATTATATAAGCACCTCTAGTATCCCCATTTTCCAGGGGAGAAAAGTGAAGCACACAGAGGTCGAGGAACATGCTCAAAGTTGTACTGTGAATAAAGGCTTACCTTAAACCCAGGCATTCCAGTGCCAGAGACCATAATGCTACACAATCCCTTTATTTCTGCCTTGCCAGACTCCTTTGCTTTGAAAGACACCTAAGAAGTGGCTAGGTTTAAAACTGTGCCTAACAAGGTTTTTCAACACAGAGGCGGCTACAATGTGTTGTTACTTCCCACCCTCCTCGGCATAATTCCACGGTCTTCCAACACTCACAGCCTTCTTTACTTCCCAGAAAATACTCAGCCCCATTCACAGAAGGATCTCCCTCACATGACTAGTCATCTAAAGAAAGTCTCCTACTTGCATCTGAAAAATAGCAGTTATTGCTAAAGGCATGCCTGACTTTCTATAAAGTCAAGTGATCAAGGGGCACCTGGGTGGCTCAGTTGGTTAAGCATTCTGCTCTTGATTTTGGCTCAAGTCATGATCCCACAGTTCCTGAGTTCAAGCCCCCAACTGGGTTCTGCACTGACAGTATGGAGCCTACTTGGGATTCTCTCTCCCTCTCTCTTTGTCCCTCCCCCCGCCCTCCCTCTCTCTCTCTCTTTCTCTCTAACACTCACACACACGTGCACTCTCCCTCCCTCTCAAAATAAATAAACGAACTTTAAAAAAATAATAATAAAATAAGTTCAAGTGATCAGTATACAGAGTTTAAACCTCACAGCTAATAGTACAAGGTATAACATCCCTGGAGCTACCACATTACTCAATTCCAACATATGCCATTCACCCGATCTACATGAAATGAGCTACCTGGATCAGTGCGGTGTACAACCTGAGCCACTGCGAGCAGCAGTGCTGACACATCTTATGGCAATGTAGTAACAATTTTCTCTGCCTCCAACCACAATCTTATTCACCCAGTCTCCTCTGGATAGTATCTGTTTCTTCAAGACCTTTAGTCAAATTATCCTTTGAAGTTCAAAAACTCCCTTACGTTTACCATGTGGATGATTTTTTTTTCCTGTGGGAAAGAAATGGAATTAGCAAAATGTTACTGCTGCCTATTGTTCTTAAATAAGATATATGTCCTTCTCTAGAAGGTATATTTCAATATAGAGAGAAGGAGATGTTAGCCAAGCTCCTCTAAGAAACATCTCTATCCAAAATTATGCCAGCTTCATGTTTCATATTGCTACTAAAAAGCACAGAGATGCCCTGCTCCTGGTTACACCCCAACGGAGGCATGCAGTCATGACTGAATATTCTTCTGCCCATCATGTCTGTGCAGGGAAACTCCACGAAGATCACTGAAGCCCTAATGAAGGCATGGCCTTATCCCTCCTCCCAACCAAAAAAAGGAAAGGTCAAGATCTGGTTGAACATTTGCAGAAAAAGAATTATAAAAAGAAATGCACAAGGTAGGGTGCCTGGGTGACTCTGTCAGTTAAATGTCCGACTTCAACTCAGGTCATGATCTTATAGTTTGTGAGTTCGAACCCCATGTCAGGCTCTGTGCTGACAGCTCAGAGCCTGGAGCCTGCTTCGGATTCTGTGTCTCCTTCTCTCTCTCTGCCCCTCCCCTACTTGTGCTCTGTCTCTGTCTCTCAAAAATAAATAAATAAACGTAAAAAAATACACAAGGAGAGCCAGTGGGAATACATAAATGTTGTGTCACATTGTTTTAGACACAGAACAAAGAATCTTCATCGATTTATGTCTCTAAGTGTCCTGGATTTTTCTCTTTAATTTAAAATACGCATTAAGATTAGCCTGAAAGGAAACAGTCCTAATATTTCGCATCACCTAAAGCAACATCCCAGACCCACAAGCAGAGCCCTAATGATACCCGATACCATAGGATGTGGCCTCCTTGCGGGCTGGCTGTTTTTTCATTGAGCCGCTATCCTCCCAAGATGGACTAGTGAAAAAGGCCTGTATTCTCACTTCAGAGGAATTGGTCTTGTAGTTATGCCTTAGCCAGATGGACTTGGCCTTGATGTCTAACCTGGAAGTGTCAGTAAATCATCAACTACATGTAACAGTTTATTTAAAGGCGTCTTCTCACTGGGGTTGAAGCATGAGGTTGGGTGTTTTTTATTCCTCTCCAAAGCCTCCTAAGTGGCCCCTCCCTCCCTGTAGCAGATCATTTAACAATATCCTGGGCAGGTTCCCTAACTTCTTAGCCACCTTTTGGTTTTAATAGTTTGTGCAGTCTGATTTCCCATCTCCTACCGTATTCAAAGCTTTTCCCCTCTCCCGACATTGCTCAGTCTGTGGTAGAAAGGACTGAAGGAAGTGGAGGACATTTTTTGTCTTCCTTCTTTACCATAGAGTGAACATCCATACTGTCCATCTAGGACATCCTCCTCCCCTACTGAGTGGCTCCCTTTTCAGGTCAAAGGGACCCAAGTCTCCTACTTGAATGGCATTACTGACTACCACTGGTAGGCCACAGATGCCCAATCTGGAGGAAGTGTCCAACTCTTCGCTCTCTCAGGAGGCCCACTTGTGGCCTCTTTAGCTGACTTTGCAGGTATCCTCACTGTTCCCTGACATGATGAAATCTAGTTCCAGCCTGAGCTGTCTGCTGGCCTGCTCTCAGTTCCTACCTCAAAGCCCATGGCTGTGGGGATGCCCCTCATACTCAGGGGTGGGGCGGGGAAGGTGGGAGCCATCAGCTTCAGTCCAGCCATCTAGGACACCAATGACAAACTGACGCTTCCTCCTTGCTGTGCCACAGAGTGGAAATGCAGGCTAGTCCCCCTCTCTGACTCCTCTCTGTCCTATTTCACTCCAGCTCTCCTTTCTCCTGTTGAGATAAGCACAGCGATAGTCCAGGTCATTTGCCATATCCACCCTCTATCCTGCAGCGCTGTCTTCACCGCCTTGCAGGCACCTGCAGTCCCGAAGAAGAGCACTCTCTTAGAGTCCCCCTCATTTCGTCTTGAGAAGCCGAAGCACCCTCCTTCTGATTGGCATCATTCCCCCATGCAAGATCACAGCGCTGCACTCCTGATGCTGCTATTCTGCACGGCTGCAAGTCTCCCCAGTCCTCTCCCCCTTCTTCTTTTACAGACTGGAATTAGGGGTAGGTGTTGCGGGTAATGACTGGAGGTAACAAGGCTTCCACCCTTAGCCTGAGTGAAGTGGCTCCCAATCAGGGTGGCTTTCTTCAGAAAGGGAGGCTTAACCTCTCTGTCCCTAGCTTTAAGATCTAGTCTCCGGAACCCAGGCAACAGAAAAACTGCCACTTAACATCCTGTTACGTGTAGAAACATCGTCCAAGGCTTTAGGAAGCAAAAAGCTGCCTTTTCGATGATCCTGAGAGTTCTCTGGAATACATCTGATAAAGACTGAAAGTCTTCAGGATGTGACAAGATTAGAAAATCAAACGCAGACTCTGACCTGATAATGTCTTCAGGGAGTTTTAAAACAATTTGTTTCTACTGAGGCTGCGATCTTGAAAGTGACTCCACCTGGGCTAAAGTTTGGGTTCTTTATTAAACTACGAGCACTATGCAATGAAGATATAAGAGGGGCTTATCTCACCAATCCTGATTAACATTAAAAGGGACATTTTTCTTAGTTACTGGATATAACCAATTAGAAACCATTCCTTCTAATGCCAGTATGACCCGTTCCCCAACACAAGATCATATATGTTATAATATATATGTCGGGCTCCCCTTTTTGAGGTGTTTGTGGATTTTTATTTTTTTTAATTTTTTTTAACGTTTATTTATTTTTGAGACAGAGAGAGACAGAGCATGAATGGGGGAGGGTCAGAGAGAGAGGGAGACACAGAATCTGAAACAGGCTCCAGGCTCTGAGCTGTCAGCACAGTGCCCGACGCGGGGCTCGAACTCACGGACCGTGAGCTCATGACCTGAGCCGAAGTCGGACGCTTAACCGACAGAGCCACCCAGGCACCCCTGTGGATTTTTTTAGATATCCCAACTTAACAGTCTTTCAAAATTTTTATTTCTTATGATCCCATTACCTGGGGATCCCATTATTATCTTAGGATCACTTAGAATTCTTTTCTAGACCACGCCAAATTGTTGGTGGAGTAGACACGCCCTCAGCCTGACCCTGAGCTAGGACTTAGCACAGACTTACAGAATTTGTTAATGTAACATTTGGTTTTGATTCCACAACAAAAACATTCGTGAATCCACTATGTGTTCTTGATATAAATCCCAGTAATATTTCTTTTTTACTATAATTTGTTAAGAATCAACATGAATAGGAAGTGGCTCTTTAAAGTTCAAGTCCTACAAATGTTGGAAAGTAAGACATAAGACACAGATCTAGGCAATAATCTAAAGCTTTTAGAAAGAGGTTTTCAAACCAGGTTCTACAGAACCCTGGGATTGCATGGAGGCATCCCAGGAGCCTTGCCAGTGGTGGGAAATTCAGGAGTGTGGGTCTCTCAGCACTGTCGTTCCACACATGTTGCCAACCCAAGTAGACAAGATTTCATTTGCTTTGTATATTAGGCTTATGGTGTTGTATGGGGAAAATGGTTTTGTCACCAGAAAAAATGAACATTTCCTTTATGAACTCCTTCAGAGAAAATGAATACAGATCCTCTTGCCTTATCAAATAAGAATAAAAGCTTCCTGCAGGAACAAGTGGACTTTTTACTAATTACCACCATAAGAAACAGAATGTTAGTAACTATGCCAAAACACAATCATTATTTTTGAGATTCACTGTTCTGTGTCCCTCTACACAAATAGTTTCCTTCAACGCTCACAGAAATGCCTTTACAGAACTCTAATTTACTATTATGCCTTAGCCTTTATCAGGGGTCGATCTAAGGAAGAGCAATATGACAAACACTTCTGCCCTGTGTGTGAAATTGCTATTGAAGATACTGTCCATAAAGACACATGTAATGAACTCCCCTTAGAGCTGAGAGCTAGAGAAATCTCCTAGGTTTCTTTTTTCTTTTTCTTTTTTTTTTTTTTTAAGATACCCAGGAACTTGTAATTTGGTTTGCCTTTAGCTGCTAGTAAACTGAAACTGATATTCAGTGTTTAAAGGCACAGGGTCAGAGGAAAAAAAACCAAAGGCATGGCGTCAGGGAGAGGACCCATATTCAAGATGCGGTGTTTTCTGACCCAATTATCAATTTTCTCCTGACTTTCCAGGAACTCAGCCAATGTTAATGGAGTACTCAGGTGCCAAGCACTGTGGCAGGTGTCGACAGCCAAAGATTGTTAAAACAGGATGCTTTCCTCAAAATAGACCTCAGTTAGGTGGTTCTTATTCTTATCTTTATGATATTTCTGTGTATCTACCGTTATTTGTATCCAGTCTCATATTTGATAACAGATATGGTATTACAGTTAAGTACATTGAATTAGCATATTACATAAAGAGAAGGCCCTGACTTCCATTTCTCTAGAGGGGCAGGTAACAGACATGATATTCTCTCTTAGCTTCCTAAATCATCTCACAGACTGAACCTCTCTTCCAACCCATCCTATAATCATCAGATTAATTTTCCTAATAGGTTTGTTCTGATCAACTCACTCATCCACTCCCAAATATTAAGTGCTACCCCATACACATTGTCCTCAAAATCAACCAACAGTATCAAGTCAGAGGCAGTCTTGGCACAGAGAATATAGAACCCACCTAAATGCATTGTCCCATATATGTGCTTACGACTGGATGGGACTGAGTAACACACTTCTAGAATGAAATGGGCACATCCAAGTGCTAAAGGCCTTGTCATTTAAAAAGAAAAAAAAAGACAGTCACACCAGATACATGTGTACTTTCACCTAAAAACCCACTTATGTTTTATCCATTTGGGATCTTATATAACTACCATGTAAGTTGTTTACTTTTTTTTTTCCACAGATTTGCTCACATTTGTATCACCACCACCACCCCCTGGGGGAGGCAGGTAGGACTGATCTGCAGTTTTTAATTTGTAGTTTCAAATGTGTCTAAAACCTGACTTCTGGAGCCAGAGGGGCTCCAAGAGGTTCCTTGATATGCACACCCGTTTTCTTCTTTTAGGCAGAGAGAAAGGCATTCTTTTTGCCCTTTCCAAATCCAACCACCTGGGCGAATCCAGGTCCAAGGGCACCCAGCAAATGAGCCCCGATCATGCTCACTCCAGCTTCCTCCCACAGAGCCTCCACGCAGCAGGAAGCCCACCCATGAGCCCCTGGCTGAGAGCAGTCCACATGTCTGCCCCCCCCCCCCGCCCATCAGCGCATTCCTCCTACCCACCGCCTTCAGTTTCATTCTTAGCTGAAAGTCTATGTGGAGAAAGATAGCGCTCCTAGATTTTGTTACTTGCAGAAAAGCCCAAGACATGCTTTCTATGGAAAGGAAGGTCTTCTCTTCTTTTTATGCAGAAGATTGCCCGGAATGACAATATATATGGCCCATTTGCAATATCTGAGGTGTGTATACTTATTTAGTGTCCTATAGAAAAGACTGGGTACCTAATAAGACTTTAGTAACAATTTCAAACACAATTATGTATTGTCCCAGAAAAGAAGATCCTTTAGCCAGTTTGCTCTGATTTCAACTGTCATTTTCCCAATTTTCAGAAAAGTGTTCATAAGCTCATTTCTTTCTCCTCCAGATTTAAGTATCTTGTACATAGAAATCGCTTCTACACACCCATGAGCCCAAGAGGGCTTCTATGCCATACATTAAAATAGACTATTATTTAGAAAAGTATATTTATGGGGTTAGGAATATTAACAAGACTCAAGAAATAAATTCTTCAGTTATGTCTCATTTAGTTATCAGATACAGTTACCCAGTGAACTAGTGAAACACAGTGATGTTAGCCTTTAGATGTTTATGGTTCTGGAGAGCAATAGGAAACATAATACAAGCCTGTAGTGCAAAATATTTTCAATAAAGTAGGCATTTCTGATTTAGTACATTCCTCTGGAACAGCAGGCCTACCCTATAATACACAGCAGAATGATATTGCTTTGGAAAGTGTGCAAACATCTTACACTGCAGTCAACTGTATCCAGAGAAGGAAAAAAAAAAAAAAAAGATGATGTCTGGAAGATTTTTTTTTGCCATACTCATTAGAGAGCATTTTTTAATTACATTCACATTCCCAGATTACTGATTTGTATGCACAGTGAACAATGTAGAGAAAAGAACATAGAGGGGATATGATTTGCTGTAAACTACCAGGGAAAATGTGAACTTAGTGTCAGTTCCTTATACAGATAAAGCAGCTTTGGGGTACAGAGACCCACCAGGAAGATGAAGCATCCTGACACTCCTCAAGCTCAGGAACTCACTCTTGACCCAAAGGATAGAAAATGTGACCAATAATTCAATGTTGAGAAATTTTACTTATTGATTGATTGATCACTGGTAGCATAAAGATGTTCCAAGTTCTCTGCCAAGTTGGAGTCCATAATTGTCTAATCCATATATGAAGGATAGATATAAACATTCTGACAATGTTCTCCTTTGCATGTAATTCATCTCCTGTTTAAAGATCTGTGTTATGCTATTCTGAAATTCAGGGTCACTCCCCCACAGAAGTGAAGCACAGAGCCCTGATGGGGGCAGTGAATAATTTCAGGCTATTTGGACACAGCTGCGGCTACTTGCATGGGTAATTGCTTTTGCCCAAATCACCAGCATAATTGTGGCTCTAAAGACATAGATTTAAAAGCCATTGAAGTGTCAAATTATATTACAACAATAGAGCCAGTTCTCCAGAAAAATATTCATGTTTTAATTTTCATCAAGCTCCAAGAATGTGTTGAACCCTTGCTATAGGGCAAAAATGTCCAAGTGTTGTGATATGTTGATGTCAAGCATGATAAACAGAGGAGGGAGGCTAACTGCATATACTATAGTAAGAACCTATCCATCATTCAGTACCACTATCTCGCCCAGGGCTTGGCTTTCAATAATTTTGTTTTAATGAATGACTACAATACCTAACTTCTACAATTTAAACTGGAAATTTGGGGCTTGAAGATTGAAGGTGGGTGTCCAAAGCAGTGATGACCCCAACAAAAACTGATTTAGCTGTTACCTCTGGCTTATGTTTAGCACAGTGACCCCTCACCTTTCACATCCCATTATTTTAACAGGTAAGAAGGAAGATGAGTGCCTGCTCTGGAAAATATTCCAATCTCATTAGACAAGATCTCTGAGAAAAACAATCATCAATATGCTAATTCCATGGTGTGATAGAAATCAATTAACATTCTCAGTTTCAGTGATTTGACTAAGAATACACATCACGTAAGGGGCAGTCTTTGGGACTTGAATGCAAGTCTTCAGACTCTGTATCCTATATTCTGTCTCACTCTATTCCATTGGCTGATTTGTATTAATAATGGATTGCATGCAGACCAACACATGTGGAGGCTGTTCTCACACAACAAGTCCAAGAGTATAGAGTTGCTGGAGTTGGTTTGGTGATTTAAGGATGCCACAGTCACTACAGTTCCCTTGGTCTTTCCCTCTGGTCCCCAGAAATGTGTGAGCACTCTAACAATTTTGCCTGTGATAGAAGAAGGAAGGAAACAAGTGTGGAGGAGAATGGAGCAGAGGCTTTAATGGAAGAGACAAAGCTCTCCAGATCCCAGGAAGACTTCCATCTATAGTTTGTTGGCTAGAATTGTGTCATATGCCACTGGTAGCAAGGGAGGTGAGGAAGTGTACATTTTTTAGGTTAGACATGTTTCCAGTCCAGTCAAAACTGGGGTTATATTAGAGTGGAATGAATCGGTAACTGGCATGGTCTGCCTCAATATTCTTTACGGAGCTGGTGTTAAGAATCATGTGAGAACAGGGGCGCCTGGGTGGCGCAGTCGGTTAAGCGTCCGGCTTCAGCCAGGTCACGATCTCGCGGTCCGTGAGTTCGAGCCCCGCGTCAGGCTCTGGGCTGATGGCTCGGAGCCTGGAGCCTGTTTCCGATTCTGTGTCTCCTTTTCTCTCTGCCCCTCCCCCGTTCATGCTCTGTCTCTCTCTGTCCCAAAAATAAATAAAAAACGTTGAAAAAAAAAATTTAAAAAAAAAAAAAAAGAATCATGTGAGAACATATTTGAAAATGTTTTGTTGACCATGAAGCTTAACAAAGTTGATTTATTTAAGTTGAATAAATGTGATACTATTTTCATGTATATACAATATCATGAAAATGGACATAGATAAAATACTTATTTTAACTATAGATAGGCATATTACCGAATATACAGTATATTAGGTTCCACACACATACACCTAGGAAACGGGAAGGATGTATTTTTCCTTGTATATTTGGGACATTGTACATTAAAAATATATGTAAAAACATGTGCTAAATTAAAAACATATAGCCTATGATATTAAAGCAAAGTATAAAAGTTTTTTACTTCTTTTTTATTTAAGTATATCATTTATCTTTGATGACCCAATTTTTTGTCTAAAAATGAAGTATAAGAGAACAAACTGATGGCTATCAGAAGGGAGGTCGGTGAGGGAATGGGTGAAGGGGACCAAGAGTGCCCTTGTCATGATGAGCACTGAGTAATGTATAGAATTGCTGAATCACTATAATGTACACCTGAAACTAATACAATACTGTATGGTAACTATACTGGAATTCAAAATAGTAATAAAATAAAAATTAAAACAGGGTATATATGCCTTTCCCTCATTTACATGTGATAAAACTAAACAGCAATTATTCAGTTTGTGAATTAAAATGCCTTGAAGCACTACCCTCTCCTTCGAAAAAATAAATAAAAGGAAAGACAACCGCAAGAAAAAATTTAAGCATAAAATTTTATATAATTCATCTTCTCTATCCAAGCACATATGATAGACACTGAATTTTTTTTTTCAGGAAGTCTATTAATTTTTTCACATCCTAGAAAATGGTTTGAGAAAAAAGTCATTGCAGGAAAGAAGAAATAAGGAAAATATTCTGTCTCAGTGACAATATAATTACAGTGCCCTGTGAAGAAGCAGTTGGCACCGTAACATGATTTTTAGTGAATATTGGAGCACAGACCGACATGAACATGCAATTTGAACATGCATGATGTTAAAGTAACATATCAAGGAGCAAACTGTTTGGAAAGCCTGAAAAACACCTTACCTACTGCTCCTATCCCTACACCTACAGCATACGCCATGGCCAGCAGGATGTCTGCGGTCAAGCCCACCCTCCCTCATGACATCTCTGCCTCCCTGAATCACACCCATTCACCCCCACCACCTCAGGGCATTGGCACTTGCTGTCACCTCCTCAATTTTCCACGTTACTGGCTCCTTCTCACCGTTCCACTGCTGATTCAAATGTTACCTCCATAAAGCTGTCTTCTCTGAACATCCTGACTTAAAATCTGACCCCCTTCAGCCATTCTCCCCTGAAAAAGTCACTCACCATCACCTTGCTCTCATTTCTTCATGGCATTTACAATTATCTGATATGCTTTATTTGGTTCATTTGTTTATCTTATGCATCCCCACCAGGCTGGAATGTAAGTTCCACCAAAGCCAGGGGCACTGTCTGTCTTGTTTATAGCTCTATCTCCAGTAGCTAGAACAGGGTTCATCACAAAGTAAGTGCTCCATAAATATCTGTTGAGTGAAAAAAAAAATTTATATATATAGTGGCTCTGATGGTCTGGTAGGTTAAATTGTGTTCCCTATAAACTTTACTGAAAAAAAAATCAATACCTTTATGGTTTATCCAAAATAAGTTGTTTAAAACACAGGCAGCATTCAATACTTAGTATAATCTCGACAGACAGAACGTGACACAAATAATTATAGGCTGAATTGCATTAATTCAACTATTATTTATACTTAATCTACAAATATGACAAAATAACAAAGTATTTGAAAGGACTAAAGCTGCTGCATAGAGGTGTACATAATAGGTAGTATCTCAGATCACAAATATAATTCTTTTTTCTTTATTTTTTTAATGTTTATTTTTGAGAGAGAGAGAGAGAGAGCAAGCATGCTACTGGGGAAGGGGCAGAGAGGGAGACACAGAATCCAAAGCAGGATCTGTGCTATCAGTGCAAAGCCTGGACACAGGGACGAACCCATGAACTGTGAGATCATGACCTGAGCCAAAGTTGTACACTCAACCGACTGAGCCACCCAGGCACCCACACAAATACAATTCTTAACATAATGCTTCATTAAAACATTTCTATTGGTTTCTAATTACCTCAAGAAAACTACAGAGAGACACAGACAAAAAGAAATTAAAATATTAAAATTAAAAAAAGAGTGATCCAAACATTCTCCTGGTGAGTTCTTCACAACTTATTAGCATAAGAGAACATATTTTTCCAGATACTGTCAACTGTCCATGGGAAAGAATAAAGTACGTCTTCTCAAATCTATAAGCTAGATTCCTTAAATTGAAGACTACTAAACTGTTATGTCCCCTCAAGTCTGCATCTTGTATCTTAGACCTAGGTCTCTGGTCTCTGTTTTTCAGATTCAGTTCCTTCCTACCCAACTATTAAGACATAGTTGTGAAAATACAGCTGGTTCCATTTTGGATGTTTATTTCCCACCCCACAGCCCCACCCACTCCTGACCCCAGCAAATGGATATTCTCTCCCCCCTTAGTTCCCAAGATAGGATGTTAGAGGTACCTAGTTAAAAGCAAATCAGAATGCTCATGTCCTCTACTGTCGCCATCACTTAAGCTTGTGTACTTCCTTCCCACCCTAAGGACCCAGTACTAATGAAAAGGAAAAGCCCTTGGAAAATAAGAAGCATTAGATTCCTTCTTCAATTTATTTAAGAAAAAAGGAAACGTTTGTCTTGAATTCAAATACTCCAGTTTAGAAGTAAAAGGTAGTACCTTCACATATTATACAGGTATGCCAACAAACTTCCTTAATTCAGTAGAGTTCTAAAAAAACTATTAGAGTTCAGGTTGTCAAAAGACTCATTATAAAAGAGACATAATTTCTTCCTGTCCCATGGTGTAACTTGACCTAGCACTGAAGGACTCTTCTGTTTCTGTAAACGCGTCAGATATGGCTAAATGACATTTTTTTAATGACACTTTTTAAATGCTCAAGTTGTTTCCTTAAAATACTGGCTCATGCAGTGATATAGTCAATCACCCGCCAAAAGGTGGGTTCAGGGGAGAACAAAATGAAAAAATAACTAAGCAAAGGATTTTTAATGATACTGAAGAAACAAGCACTCCATGGATTGGTCATTAATAAAAATATTCAAACTATAACTAAAGCAGAACTGCTACCATAAACTGAGTAGACTATGGTGAATTACTAAGAACCATAAAATTCTTAAGTATCTTGTAGATGCATTTCCCCCATTTAGGAATTATAACTCAGAAAGAAATATTCTGAAAGGAACAGTCTGCTCCTCTGAGTGTCAGAACTCTAATTTGTTTTAATAGAAGGCCACAATAAATATTTTTTATGGCAGAAACTGAATAATATGCCTGTGTATTCTATCAAGTCCCAGCTTTTGAACTAAGCTCAGTGTGATCAATTAGCAGAAGACTGATGCTCTTAGCTTCCCCATGATACGCCAGTTCCTACACCCTTGGGCTCCCTGCCCCTGGAGTTCCATGACTTCAAGTTTCTTCTCTCACCCCTCTACCTTTACCCAAGCCATTCAGTTCAAGAACTAAGTACTGCAATACTCTGTGTAACAGGTCCTGTGTTTTTAGAGCTCCGAAAGGCAAAGTGGTTGATGGTGAGGCGATAGTTGAAGTCCTTGAAAAATATCTTGGGAAGCCAGACGTGCAGCTGTCTCAGTTGTCTCTCCACCCCAAGGATGTCTCTCCTGGCCTTTCTTCTCTCCCTAACAGCTCTATGATCTCAGAAGACAATTAGGTAACAAGAAAAAGTCAGTACGTCTGAGTGTGCATGTAGGCAGCTGACAGGAGAGATTTCTACCAAGGTTCATTGTCACTTCCTGTATTAGTCAGTGTTCTCCAGAGAAACAGAACCAACAGGATAGGAGAAGAGATTATGAGAAATTGGCTCATGTGATTACGGAAGCAAAGAAGTCCCACAATTTACTCTCTGTTTGACACCTAGTGGTACAATTAGGCTACATCCAAAGGCCTGAGAACAAGGGAGACGTTGAGGTAACCTCCAGTCCCAGGGCAGAGAAAGAGATCAGATGAGGTGTCCCAGTTCAGGCAATGAGGTAGGAAAAGGGGGCATATTCCTCCTTCCTCTTTTATTCTGTTAGTTGCCAAAAGGTTAGCTGATGTCCCCACCCTTGTGAGTCACTGGTTCAAATGTTAGTCTCACCTAGAGCACCCTCACACACCCAGATACACCCAGAAACAGCACTGAATCTGGGCACCCCATAGCCCACTTACACTGACATATGAAATTAACCATCACACCTTCTAAGGGAATCTTTCCAGAATCCTCCAGGTGGTTATTCCTTCCTTTGAGCCCTCGGAGCATTCTGTTCTTAATTCTCTGAAAGGCCAGATGCATCATAATTACTTGCTGTCTCTGGTTTCTCCATATTCATCGTTGTTACCCTATCCTATCACAATATCTGTCACAGTAAATTTTGAATAAATATTGCCAAACATGAAGAAGCTAGAGAATAAGAAATTGTTTTCTGCTTGCCATCCAGGGGCTCCAAGTCATGCAAAGGAGATGAAACATGCAGAGAAATATCTAATATATGACAGAAAGTAATGATTAACTCAAAGTACTTGTGAACAGGGAGGCAGGTCGACCCTGACCAATTCTATGGTCCTTACCTGTGAGAGGGGTCAGAAATGAGTAACAGGGTGCCTGGGTGACTCAGTCAGTTATCTGTCTGACTTCAGCTCAGCTCATGATCCCACGGTTCGTGGGTTCTGTGCTGACAGCTCAGAGCCTGGAGCCTGCTTCAGATTCTGGATCTCCCTCTCTCTCTGCCCCTCGCCTGCTCACACTCTGTCTCTCTCTCCAAAGTAAATAAAAACAAAAAAGATTTTTGGGGGGTGCCAGTGTGGCTCAGTCGGTTAAACATCCAACTTCAGCTCAGGTCATGATCTCACAGTTCGGTAGTTTGAGCCCCACTGAGGGTCTGTGCTGACAGCTCAGAACCTGGAGCCTGCTTCAGATTCTGTGTCTCCCTCCCTCTCTCTCTCTGCCCCTCCCCCCACTTGTGCTCTCTCTCAAAAATAAACACGAAAAAAATCTTTTTAATACAAAAATTTAAAAAAAATTTTAATGAGTCTTGTTGCTCTCAGGTGGCACTGTAAGAGAAATTATCAATTCAAAATAAGAGGCTTAATTACTATCTGGAAGAGACATCTGCACTCCCATGGTCATTGAAGCATTATTCACAATAGCCAAGGTATGAAAAAAAAAAGAAAACAAAACAAAAAAGAATAGAAAAAGGCATATTGGTGGCTTGCCAGGGGTTGAGTAGAAGAGGTCACGGAATTATTGTTTAACAGATGTAGTTTTAGGTTTTGCAAGATGGAAAGAATTCTGGAGATGGATGGTGGTGACATGGTTAAACAACATGAACGTACTTAAAATCACTGAACTGGACCCTTAAAAATGGTTGACACAGTATGTTTTATGTTATGTGAATTTTACCACAATAAAAAAAAAAATAGCATTCTGATGCATCAAATACTACCGGAAAAGAAAATTACTTTAGAGTGGAGAATGTCTGGATTTGTATCTACAGCAGCACAATGAATGAAAAGATCACTCTCCTATATATAATGCTTTAAAAATCTTGGAATCATTTTAAAAAAAAAAAGGAAGAAAATAAGCAAAGAGACATCTTCCCTCCACATCGTCCTTTTTCTTATTTACTTTAGAAAACTTGTCATTTTAATTTCTTTCTCTCTTTGAAATACATGTAAATCATTTTAAATGCCACCTAAGCTTCTTGCTGGGCTCAGGACCCAGGAAGGTCTTTCTCAAGGACCTCTCTGCAATGTAAACATCAAGGAAGATCCCACAGACACTGGGAGACAGGGGCACTAACTTTGGCGGAAGCCTAGCACCATTTGCAAAACTCTCTCTCAGCATAAATAAAGAAGTTTGTTTCTCCTCTGAAGGAAACCAATCAGCTAACACACAGAGACACTCTGAATTGCTAGGTAAATATTGGATGGACTATTCTTGAGAAGCAGTGCTATGAAGTCCTCATAAAGACTAGTTATTGTTTATCTGGAGAGCGGGTATATAACGATTTGTGTCTTCTTGGCTATACACAAGAGTGAGATTTCTGCTTTTCCATCTCTTGGAGGGCCTATGATTCACTTCACATTCTGGTTTAATCATTTTTCAATAATAAAGCGATTCTCTTCCTCTTCTACGTTTGGGCAGAGGTTTTCTAAATTGGGAGGACAGGTTTCTATTTCCGCAACAGTATTCTGCATCACCTCTGGGCACTGAAATGCCTGATACATGGTAGCTTTTGTCTGGTTCCCAGCAAACATGTCCCTTTGACTGATATACCGTCTTGGTTTCAGACCTCATATGATAGTGAAATCTTGTAATGTGAACGAAATTTTGAGTCAATAAAGAGATTTCTGTATCTACTGTATGAATGTCTCTGTGGCATTACACACACGAAAGAAAGGAAAGAAAGAAAGAAAGAAAGAAAGAAAGAGAGAGAAAGAAAAAGTCGAGCTTTTATTTAAGGTCTAAGGAAAGAGAAGATTTCTCCAAAGGTAGAAATAAAGGAAGATGGCATTGCAAGAGAAGGCACAGCATGAACAAAGTGCACAGAAGGAAAAACTGAGCTTTTGAAGAACACAGAGACGTCTAATCACATAAAAAATGTCAAGGGTAGGTAGGAGCTTGGAAGACAAAACCAGTAACGGAAGTTAGGACAACAGTGCAGATATCTGAATGCCAGGAAAAAGATTTAAAATATTCAAAAAGACTATTGAAATACAACCCAGTTTGTCTCTGAAGGGAGCAGTTTATGACCTAACAAGGATCTTTCATGAAAAATATGAACGAGTATGTTCAGTGCTATCCTTCCTTTATAGTTCTGTAAAAATGAGCTCCCAGATTCTGGACAACAATCTCCAAACGCTAGAAGAAAATACAAACAAGTCGCAGCTTTTCATTGCTCTTAGGACTTGGTCTTTTGTCTGTCCACAATTATCTGTTTTATATCCATAATAGCTAACAGCAGTCTGGGATGTTGATATTAAAATGGCAGGACTGTTTAAAAGAACAATTTCTTTGTTCTCAACTCATCATCTGGGCCAGAAGTAGCCACTGCTCTCACTTTTCCTATGCTGTCTCTCACAGTGGCTAAGGCCAGTGGTTCTAGTTTTTCTTTGACCTTCCTTCTCATTTTCAGGGAGGTGTCTTGCCTATTTAAAGATGATTTGTTGAAACCCAGAGGAGCAGTCACGGAAATGTAAGAACCCACAGAATGTCCTCTTTCATTTGCAAAATCTGCATTCAAAGACAGATGCTTTCAGAAAGTGGCTCTTATTTAAGTATGGCAAATATACCTGTTTGTTTTCCAAGTAACATAAATCTCTCTCTGGCCTAACGTAAATGCAATGGACCTTCAACAAGCTGGGCACAGTGACGAATGGATACAGGCAACAGCCATTTGTATTAACAAGTCCAACTTCTTTTGATGCGTGTATTAAAAGCACATAGATTGGGGGTGAGGAGAAGTTGGGGGAAAGCTGTATTTTAACTCTTTCCCATGACTTCATTAAGAGGATTTTCCCCTCAACAAAGGCTTCTATAATCAGAGCTGAGATCTAATTTATTTTTGGAAAACAGAGAAAATGAAAATGTTATGAATAGTCTTATTTCAGGCAATCAAAGAGAGTGGCACAAGAAATCTCGTATTTGATTTGTTTTCCACAAGTACAGTTCAAAGAACATCTGTGCTTAAATCATGGATCCTTCTGTATAGGGTTCTCCCTTAGAAGTTTTAATAAGAATGGAGTCCATTGATCTGCAATTTGGTAAACTTGAGGTTTTTGAAGGGCAGCCAAAGTTTCACTTAGTTTTTCAGTCTCTCTCTCTCTCTCTCTCTCTCTCTCTCTCCCTCTCTCTCACCTATCTTGTTCCTAGAGAACTTAAGATATGTTTTTATACTCAAGACATCACTGTGCTAAAACCTGCAGACAAAAGCCAGCCAGCCTTTATTGAGACACTGAGTTCTTTCTAAAGAAATATTTCATTTACCTTCTTAACAAACATGTCTGTCTTTAGTGAAGAAATATGCCTAAAAATATACTTCCCATGAGAATTTACAAGTTTTAAATCTAGACAGGATTCAGGTCTTAGACATTAATACACACATGATTCAAGATTTTGGATAATTATTATTTTTAAAAATCCACCCAGCAATTAATCAATTGGAAAAATTAATCAGCTAGAATGTTTTTCAGACATAATCTTGGTTAATTCAGAGCTGCTTCCAAGTGTTAGCGCTTCTGAGGCATTTCAGATTAAATCATGTCATTTTTCATGAAATAGCACCTAAATGAAAGAATACGCATAAAGTAGTCAGTACAGGGTCTTGCACAGGGCTCAGTAAGCAATAGCTGGCAATTCAGCAGCACAGTAGTGGCCATAATAGTACCAGTCACACAACCCTCTCTGGCCCCAGCAGTTCATTTCACAGATGAGGCCCAAAGAAATTCACGGATCTGCCCAAGGTTACAAAGCTAACTAGAGGTAGAGCTGAAATTGGAACGCAGGCCCCCTGACAAGTCTAATACTGCTTCCCCAATACCTTAAGGGAAATGATTTTTTTCCATTATAATGAGCTATTTTGTCATATAAACTATCCTTAGAGAGAAGGGCTAAGCGTTACTTCTATCCTCTAGTAGGAAGTCTTCTCAGTTTCTATCCTGTACAACTTATAATTTCAGAATGTGATAGCCTTTTTCTCAGCCTTCACCTTCCTTTAACCTCTCTGCTACATTTAACACCATCACCTACACTGTCCTTTGGCCTAAGGACACCACACTGAATGAACTCCTATCTCTTCTATTTATTCCTTCTGTTTACTTTCTCCTCCTTCCTCATGTACTGGAAGTATGGGCATTTCCAAAGTTGAACACTTCAATCTCCATACTGTCTCCTTCAGACATCACACATATTCCCCAGTACTCTGTGCTGGTAACTCCAAAACATTTATCTGCAGCCCTAATGTCTTCCTTGAAATCTAGCACCAGATTTCCAGCTTCCTACTGGATGTTGCCATTAGGTGTTCTAATGTTATGTCAAAATTACCAGGACAAAAATCAAAATCATCTTCCCCTTAAAAATAGCTCAAAACCCAAACTTCCACAGTTTATTAACAGTTCCATAATTCTCCAGTCTTGAAACCAAGAAGAAGACACCTTTGAGTCTCCTCACCCTTCATAAGTAATCCAGCATACATTCTATGTCTTTTCTTTATTCCTTCCTTCCCTTTCCCACTGAAATCACATTAGTCTAGTTCCTCATTCCCAGAACCTCTTAAATGATAGGTGTGCTTTTACTTCTAGCCATCTTAAAAACTACCCAAGGGTAATTGATCCTCCTGAGTCACATTCTATCACATTGTTCCCTAGATCACATCTGTCCACTATGCCTACTAGATAGGATCTAAATGCTTTGGTCTTGTAACCAAGACTCTCCGCCATCTTGTCCAGCCCTGTTATCCACTATGTTCAATCAATTTCTCAGCAAAATACAAACACTACATGTGTTTGCTCAATGTTTGAGACCGAGGCAATGAGAAAAGGCACTCAGTGCTCAAAAGTACAGTGATTGTTTTTCTCTTAGGAGAGCAAAAATTAAATGTAAACAGCCTAATACACTTTTAGAGGTGATGTCACTCACTATGAACACTTCTGAAACTAAGACTTGCACTCTCTCAGAAGGTTTTATAACCATGGTCTTCCACACATATTTCAGGCTAAAATACATTCTCAATGATAATAGTACTGAAGAAAATCAGGAAGTCTATTTCATTTTTCTTTAAGAAAAGGTTAAGGAAGTCTGTCCAAAAATTACTGTGTAAGGACTCAAAATTTAACACTTTGCTAGCTGGACTATTTTTGGTTTGGGTTTTTGTTGTTGTTTTTTTTTTTTAATTGGTGGTTACTTAAGCTTATTATAGTCACTCTTTCTCCTTCTTCCATAGTATTAACGAAAATTGTCTAGACTCTGACTTCTCAGAATGTTTAGGGGACTGGTACCATGAATTCTCCCCTGGGAAGTCTATTGACTCTTCACAAAGAAACACCTCTACAATACCATTTCTTTGATTTTGTCACATTCTATTTCTTGTTTTTATGTATCCTTTGCTTTTAAAAAGTTTTTTCTCTAATATAAATTAAACTGAAACACCTGTTCTCATCTATCATATTAGCCTAAGTCCCAAAATTTGACAATATGTTCTTTCAGCAATTTGGTAGAACAATGGGCACTTTATACATTGCTGGTGTTAATGCAAAATGGTATAAACCCTAGGGAGGGAAATTTGGTAAAATTACATGTACTTTTAACCTGCAATCCAGCAATTTCACTTTAGCAATACATCTCAAAGTAATATTGGCAAAAAGACAAAGGCCCACTTTTATAGCGCTATTTAATAAGAGCAAAGGAACAGAAATAATTTATAAATGGATTAAAACAAACCCCAGTTGCCCTTGCTCAACCTTTGCTTCTTTTTTTTCTCTTTCTTCCCCTTTCTCCTTTGTTTATACCCCCACTCCTCCCCAGCATCCCCAAATCTTGAAAAACTACAAGGATTGTAAAAGAGTTCTACAATTTCCAGGAGGGAATTATCCCCATGATCCCAAACAAGAGGCATGAAGAACCAAAACAATCTCCAAATGTTCCAATTACAAGTTCCTCCACAGTAAGAGGTGAAATCACAGGACCATAACACAAGGACACGCCTTTTTTCCAGTTCTATAAAATTCCTATAAAACTCCAGTTGTGATGCAGCTCAGGGCATTACTTGGTCTTCAGGTAATGCACAGCAGCTGAATGAAGTCTTTAGTATCTACTTAAATCATTTAAATCTTATTTTTCTTTGACAAACCCAATGTCCATCAATAGCAACTGATTAAATAAACTAGGTTACATCACCCATTGAAGTGTTACTCAACTATAAAAGGTCCAAGAAATGTCTACATACTACAATGGGATGATTTCCAGAAATAATAACTGAAAAAAAAATCATTGGAGAAAAAAAATGTATGGACTATGCAACCATTTTATCTAAGAGGGGAGGATGTACATACACATATGTATTTACCTAGTTTTTAAGGTAAACAAAATTTTTAAACCATGACCTACAAGGGGAAGAAAGGACAGAGAGAAAAGTTAAACTTTTCTGAATAGGCCTTGTTTTTTACATTTAAATATTTTACATAAGAATTCAATTTTTAAAAACAAGTTCTAAAAGCTAAAAGTAATATGAAAGAATGAATCTATCAAGCTGGTAGTATAACCACAGTGAGGGGAGCTAGTTACCAATATTACAGGTTTTCAGTAATCATTTGTTGGTGGTAGCGTTAGTATTGTGATCCTTACACCATTCTATGTGCGTTGTTGAATAAAACAAATGAACAATTACATTGGCATCATTAGTAACAAGGATTTCCGGCACAGAAAAAGATACAGACAAAAATCAAAGAAATTACGTAAAAACTCTATAGTCCTAAACTTTAATTGGAGATATTATGAATTTATAATAGAATTACCTTAAAGTTCCTATTTCCTAGTATTAGTACACTGGAAAAACTTTGAAACAGCTTTCAATCCAACAGTAATAGGCATTGCTTGTTCCCAGATTATACTTCAAAATGTCACTTCCTACTAAAATGAACCAGGGCTTTTCAGGAAAATAGCTTGTCCCCGGTTTATGGCAGGCAAATATAAGACAAGGTTGACATACCTTGTTACACTGAAAATAGGGTTGTTTAGAAACACTAATGAGACAACTCGGAAAGGTTCTCACTGACCAAAGATAAGGCAATTTGAACCTCAGGATAATAAAGTTCATAATTCTAATTTTTAGAAAACTCATTCACCTTTGAAAGAGGCTAAATATATATATCTGAAAATGTGTAAATAAAAACAATCAAGCTTTTCTCCTGCCATTCGGAACCTGGAGCCCACTTCAGATTCTGTGTCTCCACCTCTCTCTCTGCCCCTCCCCCACTCACACTCTGTCTCTCTCTCAAAACTAAACATTAAAAAAAATTTAATATTCAAGAGCTATCATCATCAACGAATAAATGTATAGACTTCTTCTGAATCCTGATTTAAACTATATATCAATCAATCCATCCATCACACTCCTCTCTCTCTCTCTTACATATATATATATATATATGTATGTATGTATGTATGTATGTATATTATTGCGATTATATGAAATTGTGACCAAATTTTTGGCGTGTAACAATGTATTAGTTTAAACTGTACAAAGGGCACCTGGGTGGCTCAGTCAGTTGAGCATCTGCTTTGGCTCACTCAGGTCATGATCTCACAGTTCATGGGATGGAGTCCTGCATCAGGTTCCATGCTGACAATGTGGAGCCTGTGGGGTTCTTTCTCTCTCCCTCTCTTTCTGCCCCAACCCTGCTCACTCACTCTCTCTCTCTCAAAAATAAATAAATAAGCTTAATAAAAGTAATAAAATAAACTGTACAACATAATGATTTGACATATGTATGCATTGTTTTAATGATTAACACAATAATATTGATCATCTCACTTTACAAAATTTCTTGCAATGAGAACTTTTAAGATTCTTTTATGAATTTTCAAATATACAATCCAGTATTGTTAACTAGAGCCACTATGCTGTACATTACATCCCTAGGACTTATTTATCTCATAAGCTGAAGTTTGCATCTTTGATCACCTCCACCCATTTCTTCCCACTGTCCACACTCCACCTGGCAAATACCAGAGGTGTTTTGTTTCCATGAGTTTGGTTTTTTTAGATTTCACCTTTAAGTGTGATCATATAGTTTTTCTCTGACTTATTTTACTTACTATCATGCCCTCAAATTCCATCCATGTTGCCAAATACTGCAGGATTTCTTCTTTTTATGGCTGAATAATACTCCACTGTGTGTGTTTCACATTGTGTATGTGTGTAGGTGTGTGTGCGTGTGTGTGTGTGTATATATATATATTTCCCATTATTAATTTATTCATTGATGAACCTGTAGGTTGTTTGCAGGTCTTCGCCATTATAAATAATCTCTCAATGAACATAAAGGTGCAGATATCTCTTCAAGACAGTCATTTCAAATTCTGCAGATATAAGGAACCGCTAGATCATAAGGTAGTTCTTTTTTCAATTTTTGAGGAACTTCCATACTCTTTTCCATCATGACTGTATCAATTTACATTCTCACCAACAGTGCACAAGGGTTCCATTTTCTCCATATTCTCTCCAACTCGTGTTATCTCTTATCTTTTTGATGATAGCCATTCTAACAGATGTCAGGGGATATCTCACTGTGCTTTTGATTTGCATTTCCCTGATGATGAGTGATGTTGAGTACCTTTTCAGGTTCCTGTTTGCCCTTTGTATACTTTCTTTGGAAAAATGTCTACTCAAGTTCCTCTGCCCACTTTGTAATCAGATTGTTTATCTCTTTGCTGTTGTTTGAGTTCTTTATATTTTTATATATGGCTACATATATATTTTATATGTGTAAACATATACCTATAAACATTTATATGTATACATGTACAAATAATATACATTCATATACATACATTATATAAAGTTTCATATACTATAAGACATTGATAAAAGATTTTCAAGATGATACAAATAAGTGAAAAGATATTCAATGCTCCCTGGTTGGAAGAACCAATAGTGTTAAAATGTCCATACTACCCAAAGCAATCCACAGATTCAATGTAATCCCTGTCAAAATCCTAATGGGATTTTTCACAGAAATAGAATAATCTTAAAGTTTATATAAAACCACAGAAGACTCCAAATAGCCCAATCAATCTTTAGAAAGAAGAATAAAACTAGAGGCATCATACTTCCTGATTTCTAGCTACACTATAAAGTTGTATAATCAAAACAGCATGGTATTAGGATAAAAACAGACACATAGGTCAAGAGAACAGAATAGAGAGCCCAGAAACAAACCCATGCATATATGATCTAGTGATTTGTAACAAAGGAGCCGATAAATAGCGTAAGGAAAACTAGACAGCCACATGCAGAACAAAACTGGAACTCGATCTTACGCCTTATCCAAAACCAACCTGAAAATGTATTAAAGACTTAAATATAAGACCTGAAACCATAAACTGGAAGAAAACAGGCAGTAAGCTCCTTGATATCCTTCTTCACAACTGTTTTTTTATATATGTATTTGACACCAAAAACAAAGACAACAAAGGCAAAAACAAATAAGTGGAATTACATCAAAATAAAAAGCTTCTGTATACAGCAAAGGAACATCAACAAAAGAAAAAGGCAGCCTACAGAGAGAAAATATTTGCAAACTGTATCTGGTAAGGACTTCATATCCAAAATATATAAATACTTTTAAAAAGTCATTATCTTTTAGGAAAAATACAGAAATATTTTCAGAAAAAAAAATGATAGCTATCTTCAACCTTCTAATCTGGGGGTAGAGGAGTGGGTGGAGGTAAAAATGAAACAAAACTGGGTTTTGTGGAAGCTGGGTGATTTGGCCAGTATCATACAACTAGTAAGCAATAAAGCCAGAACTCTAATCTTGTTTGTCTGATTCCAAAGCCTATGATCTATTAGATACTCTGAGATACCTCTCAAATGCACCACACAGACACCTGCACACAGCCACTTGTAAATTATTACCACCTGTATTACTTATCTTTTCAGGGTTTTCTATGCCTTAAATATGCATTTAGTAACAGTTTAACAAGTATATATTGGTTATAATAAAGAGAAAAACCAACTAAGAGTGGCAAATTAGACTTAGAAAACAGCACAAGAAATAGGCACTTTAAAATAAATGACATGTATTTTTAATAAATGCTTTTGTTAATCCATTCCACTCATAACTGATTAGCACTTGTATAATAGAAATGAGTCTGTGATATATAATAGGAATGGGATTACAATATAAGCACATATCTAAAAAATACATTAAGATTCTAAGTGCATATAGTACATGGCTTTCCAAGTTCTTTATAAGCACCATAACTGTCCTCTTCTTCGTCTTGTTGTGCCAGTGATTTATGGAAGCCAGAAAAGAAACTTGTAGTCTCCAGGACCAGAGGGCAAAACTTAATAGTACCCTCACAGCCTGAAATAATTGGTACCTCTTTTTTAAATGCCAAAGGAAACTATGTGTCAGAGTCCAGTGTTACCATCATCATAAGGCTAAGATATTTAAGCAGGTGAATCTGATATTAAGCGATTAGCATCACACTGGATACTTTAGACAATCTCTTTGAGGAAAGAAATTTCCTAGTGATGCAGCTCATGTCAAGATACACCTTCTTCTGAAATGTTGCCAAGACATAAAAGAAATACTAGTTTTGAAACTTGTCCAGCATGTACATCAAGTCAGCCAGGTTCCTGAGATAGATTACTCTGCTTTTATGTTCTTCCATTTCTACATTTGCTCTCCTAGAGTTATGTATTTGTTTATTACTTTTCTATAGGATTTACTAAATAGAGAACACAAAGAGCTATAAACCCCAACTGAAAAATGGGTTTTATCAGATAACAGACTTGGCTGTTGACCTATTCTACCCAGAACGTTTTATACTCTGAGTTTTCAAAACTGTTCATTCTTAGTTTTACACTTAGGCTGCTGTAACATTTCTTGACTGACCCATGTTTTAGGACCAGTAAGTAGTATGAAACCTAGTAACATTGAATTATTCACTTTGCTATGACCCACCACACTTAAGGTGTCACATAGTCTCTCTATACATCAGATCGTTGCTGTTATTATTTTAGTTTTAGTTACTGATTTTATTAATCATCCCCTTTCTTCCAATGGTTGACCCACACAGATGATCTATAGCATTTGGAGAGAAAAAAAGAACAGAGAACATAAGTAAGCAAATCCCCTCTGCATAATTTTTTGGCTCCACTCTGCTACAATTTTACATTAGGGAACAATTCTAAATCCTGAAACACAGGCCCCATACTTTGACGGTATTGTAAGACAACTATAGCTGTGGCTAGAACAACGTTGGAGCAGTAACAAGAAATTTCTGCTCCATGACATTCCCTTGGTAATAAATTGTCAAGAAAAGACACCCCCCCCCCACCGCAAGTTTCTGTTCTTTCCTTCTGATGCATTACATATTGATAGTAGTGAAATCAAGTAAGAATAAATACATAAATTGGTATGTCTGCATGGCTCAGGTCAGGATCTCCCAGTTCCTGAGTTCAAGCCCCACATTGGGCTCCGTGCTGCTGGTGAGGAGCCTGCTTAGGATTCTAGTTCTCTCCTCTCTCTCTGCCCCTTCCCCACTCGCTTTTGCTGCTCTCAAAATAAATAAGACTTTTTTTAAAAAAAGAACATATAAATCTCTTTTAATACTAAGAAATTAACCACAGGCCCATATCTATCATTCTTTTAAAATTCACGGAGGTTTAGGAAGAACCTCAGAATGTAACTGTATATCTATATATTTTAAATGTAACTGGAAACTTACTGAAGCAAATCATCACAAAATTCTTTATCAAAAAATAAACAGTATTGATCATGCAGTAAAACCCTTCTTTTGAAGAAGAAAACATTTCAGACAGATTTAATATTCTTACTTGACAATATTATAGGCCCAGAAGATAGAAAACAAGGATACTTTCCTTCCTCCCTTCCTTTCTTTCTCCCCTCATCTTCCAACAAACGTTTGCTAAGGGACAGTATCATGCCAAGAAATAGACAAAGATCAGTCTCTGCCCTCAAGAATCACATAATCTACTGGTTAAGGCAAACAAACAATTATATTTTAATAAGGTGGATGCATTAATAGATGTAAATCAAAATTGCATAAATGCCCAAAAGAGAGCCCCAATAGCTCCATCCAGGTAGAAGACTGTCTTGATATTATTTGAATGATATATTCATCAATATACCAAAGAGACTCTCCAAGATCAGGTAACTAGAACAATCCAGCAGGAAAAAAAGAAGTGTGGGGGGAGGGATGGGCTAAATGGGTAAGGGGCATAAGGAACACACTTGTTGGGATAAGCACTGGGTGTTATACATAGGGGATGAATCACTGGAATCTACTCCTGAAATCATTATTGCACTATATGCTAATTAACTTAGATATAAATTAAAAAATTAAAAAACAGAAAATAAAAAGTTCTTTCAAGACAAGGGCTGACTTCTGCCTCTTTGTATTTAATGCTCAGTATAAAACACAAGGCAGGTGCTTTAATACATCGTAATTGCACACTCAAAGCTAGAAAAATATGCCAAGTATTTTCACCATAAAGAGAATTAAAATGCCAGTGATCTTGGTGAGTTAAAAATATAAGCAGAAAATAAATGAAAACTAGAGCAAGCCTTTGACTTAAAACTCAAATAACCTGGGTTCAAATTCAATTTCAATCATTTAATAAGCCTACTGGCCTTAAGCAGGGTACCTAATAACCTCTTTGACCCTTAATTATTTAGCTATAAAATGAAGATGAGGATACTGATACTAATCCTTTGGGTCATTTTGAGGCATCAATGAACTAATATATCTATGAACTTATGGCCCATGTAGAGTATTCAATAAATTAGTCTCCTGTCTTTACTATTTACATGGAAAAAAAGATTTCCCAACTATAAAAGACCTTGAAGGATCTCCTCATCATTCTCTTTTAAGATGTTCTAAGCTGAATGCATGTGGAAAAGGTTATTCTACAACCTTCCTTATCAAAAGGTTAAATCTCCCTTGAGAGCAATCAAACAGTGCCATCAATATCAAGCATAAACTCCACCTATTAATTTATTTGACAACTACTGCATATCTACCCTCTGTCATGGATTGTGTTCCAGACCAGTGTCTTGTAAACCTGAGTCTAAGTTTCTGTGCTAGATAATCTGATGGATGATTAGTATCCCCAACAAACACCAGTGTTGGAATTCACCACTTTCTGAAACAACTTTCAGTCTTTGGACAGAAGGAAGTATTACCCACTGTCAAAGAAAAACAGAAGAAGAGCTTTGAGGAAATTGAAAAGCAGTTGAATCTCAGATGTGTAGAGTTTAAGATTCCTGAGACATCCAGGTGGAACGGTCTAGTATACAATTGGATAGTCAGATCAACAAGGTCTTGCCAGGCCCCAAATTTGGCAATTGTCAATACAAGGGCACTAGATAAGTGATGAGAGAAGATGAGATCAAAAGGAAATAAGAATATGTTGATAAGAGAGACATGCCAAGGACAAAGACCAAGGAACATCAATATTTTGTGGAAAGGCTAAGGAAGAAAAGCCCACAAAGGAGGTTCTAAAGAAATGGTCATAGAAGTAACTTCCTACAAATACTGTTTAACAAGACCATAGGGGAGAAGAGTTGAGCAGAAAAAGAAGGGAGCAGTCATCTAGAACAAAGGTCAAAGAGATCAAATAAAATTAAGCCCAAATAAAATCCATTGGATAAAGAATTTACTCATTAAAATGTTCAAAGGAAGATAACGATAAAGGGTCCACTTAATGTTTGAATGCCTACAAAATAATGCTCTCCAGGAAACTGTCCACTTGCACTTAACACTCCCAGTGTTAGAAATTTACCACTTTCTAAAACTCTTTATCTTTGGACAGCTCTAAATACTATAAACTTTCTCATTATGAATCAATATATTTCTCCATATATGTATATAGATATATGTATATATATATATATATATATATATATATATATCCACTGATACAACAGTAGACAATAGTTTTCTAAATATTTGAAGATCAATTTTCTGATACAGCACTTACCCTAATTTTCAAACACGTATATATACATAAATATATATTTATTGGTTCACTCTCCTACTAAACTCCAAGGATACTCTCTGTTTTACACACTAAGTACCTGCAGCACATATCACAGTGCTTGAAACATAGTAAGTGCTTCATAAACAATGATTAAAAAATGACTACATTGACAAATAAGATTTAAACTCTAGAATTACTGACTGAGCTTTTAGCATTCCTTTTTTTTTTTTTTTTTTTGAGAGAGAGAGAGAGAGAGAGAAAGAGAGCAAGCACACAGGAGTACAAGCATGAACAAGGGAAGGGCAGAGGAAGAGGGAGAGAGAGAATCTTAAGCAGACTCCACATCCAGCACAGAGCCCTACTCAGGGCTCAATCTCACAACTAGGAGACCATGACCTGAGAGGAAATCAAGAGGCAGACACTCCACTGACTGAGCCCCCCAGCCACTCCTGGTGTTTTTTTCCTTAATTAATGTTCATATAACTTTCCTAATCAGTATGAGAAAGCAATATAGACTAGGTGCCTCTTCAACTCCTTCCAGAATGCTGATCATACAAAACGCTTACAAACATTATTTATAGTGGAAACATCCCACTGGGAAATCAGGAAACCTGGATCCCAGACCTGGTCTGCCACTATTTCTGTGTCCTTCAGCACATCTGGCTACTTTTCTGGACTGTGGGGTCTCATTTATAAAGTGAAACTTTTGGATTATATATACTCCAAGGTTTTCTCCTGGTTCAAAACTCTAAGATTATGGGGGAGGAGGAGCAGAATCACATGTAAATGTTATAATAAAATGTGTAAAAGAAATATTTGAAGTGTCTACTCATTGCTCTGATCATATCATTTTCTCAAACTTCACATTTTTCTTCTTTTCTAAAGTTATCATGTGTCTACGGTAAGCTCCTTTTATACCACATTTTCATTTTGCCATATCCCCAGTCATTTGAAATAAAACTTCCCTGTCATCTTCGACAAAGAGGCTCTTCAGGTGGAATTATATTGTTGTTTGTTATGATTTTAAATCCTCTCTGCAACAAGGGGCTTTTCTCTTGGCCCCAGCTAGAAAGTTTTGTTGTTACTTATAATTTTAGAGCACAATCTATAGTGATATTTATTGGCAATTAAGACAAATTATCACCAACTACTGCTCCCATTCTTTAAGCCACAGCTATAATTCAGACCAAAAAAGTGATTCAAGTATACAAAGAGCATATTATATATATTCTAAAAATAAATATGTTTTATACACACACACACACACACACACACACACACACACACACACACAGGTATTGCATAATACTTCCCATTAAAAAAAAAAAAAAAGAGCCAGTATGTCCCCATTCTTTTCCTTCAAAGAGTCAAAAGAAAATACAACATAGCAGTAATACAGTACTACTCCTTTGATGTTGTCATCATATTAAAAACACCCATAACCTTCCAGAATAGGAACTTATTATTCTATATTACCATAGAATGTCTGCTGCCTGCATTATCATATCATTAGGGGGAAGAGTCCATTTACAGTTATCTTTTCTGTTTTACTCCAAAAGGAATTGTCTGAATTCTTCCAAAATAATTAATGTTTTCATGAGGCTTTGTCATTAATCCGAAAATTAGAAGATTGCATTGTTCAATACTCAGCAAGCATTTAACATCTAATTAGCCTTATATTGATGTTCTAAAGAATCAACTGAGTTCTGCAACCAGGGACTCTGCATAAGGCTATTCCCACCCTACCCAGAAGAAACCCATTTCTTACACAGCAAAAAGCCCAAGAGAGATTTTTGTAAGATAGACGTAGTAGGCTATTTCTGTCTGAATTTAAATTCCAGGGGCGCCTGGGTGGCTCAGTTGGTTAAGCATCCAACTCTTGATTTCAGCTCAGGTCATGATCTCAGAGTTTGTGAAACTGAGCCCCACGTCTGGCTCTGCGCTGACAGCATGGAGCCTGCTTGAGATTCTCTTTCTTCCTCCCTCTCTGCCCCTCCCCCACTCACATGTGCACTCTCTCCCTCTCTCTCAAAATATAAATTCCAGAAAAAGACATACTTTACCTCACATTTCTTTAAGAGGTGGAGTTTTGGGGGATGTTTTGCAATTCAAAAGAATAAATATTTGAGTATATAAATGAATTTTTCAATTTTTCTTGAACACCAGTACTGTATCTCATTACTTAAAGTTTTTCATCAAATGAAATTAGGGAATCATAGAAAGTTACTTATGGGATATTTGAGGCATATTCAAAGAATGCTATGCATGTTAGTGTAATTTTAATGATACAATTCTAAACCTAAAGGAATAGAATCTACTTAGGAGGTCTAAATATAAATCATTTGAACCAAGACAATTCTCTGACCAGCACCGCATTAAGCAAAAGGAGTTTCATTTTCCAACAAGTATGATTGAGATGTGTGTTGTAGGATTAAAAACTCAGCTCTGAAGGCAGGCTGTGTGTTTCAAGATTCATTTCTTCTTACAATCTGTGTGGCCTTGGTCAAGCCACTTATTTATAAAATAGGGATAACTGCAGTTCTTTCCTCTGGAATTTCTGTGTGAATTAAGTGAGATAATTCATGTAAAGTGTTTAGCACATGGCTGGTCATTGTAAATGCTCAGGTTTTAAATGTTAAAAATGTCTATAGATCTCTACGCAAGTAATGACCACAGGGGAGATGTCTTTGTCCCCTCCCATCATTCTTGTCCATGACAGCGATGCAGGGAACCAGTCAGTACACAATGATACTCAGGGGGTGGCAGAGCCAAAATGGAAACAGGCGACTCTGGACATGCTCCCCACTTTCCTCCATTGCTCTCTTTTCTTCTCTAGGCAGCAGGTCACTGCAGGAAAGGTAGATTCCATGATGTATGAGGTTTACTTGCTGTAAGCTGAGCAAAATCCCTGAGAGAAAACAATGGAGAGAAGGGTGGCTCTTCCTGCTGACATTAAAAAAAAAAAAAAAAGCTACGATTCTCTTATATCCTAGTGTTCTCCAGGACTCTCCTCTTGGTGATTTTTAAGCACTCTTCTTGGAGACCTCATCCGGTTAGAAAGTTTCAACGGTTACATGTACACTGGTGACTTCCCAAACCTCTAGCTCTAAACCGTAATTCTGTCGTCAACACCAGACCCAAATTTACGAGTATTTGGATTTTCTTTTGAGTATCCCAAGGATGCCTCAAACTCCAAATGCTTAAAATTAAACCAATTATCTTCATCTATAAAGACTACAGTTGGCTCTGAGATCTTACTGTACAAACAGCATGCGTCACCTAAGCTAGAATCTGTACAAACAGCATGCGTCACCTAAGCTAGAATCTATTCTGGTCTCTTTTCTCTCCCTGTCCCACACATTCAGTCTCCAAGACCAGTTGGTTCCACCTCTAATTTATGTCTTCTTTTCCTCCTTTATTCCAACTCTTTTCTTCAAACTCTTGCCAGTTTCCACAATCACTGAAATCACGATCACTGAAATAGGTCTCTAGTTGGTTTCCCCGGCTTCCTAGCCTCTACCCTCCATGGAAATTATCCTCTATGCTGCCACCAAAGAATCTAATTACAAGAGAAGGGTGGGCTTCAAGAGGGACCCCAGTAGATAAGTACTAAAATCCTGGCAGTATAATAGATCACTCATTTTTGCTACAGTTTTACTTAGAGTAGCTACAAAAGTAGACATAAACTGGGCAAAGAAAAGGATTTCCTTTGATGTGACAGAAAGATATACTGTCAAGAACTGTGAAGGGTCTGAGATTTTTACCCTCCTTGTAAGCTTACAAGTTAGTCTACCATATATTATGGATACTGGCAAAAGACCTAAGACTCCCGAGTCAGAGACAGAGGGCTATTTCTCACACACAGCAAAGCAGCATGAACATCACATTTGAATTGGTTTCCTTTGCCCCCAAATCTCTCAGGTGTGATGCAAGGCTTCCCACGTGGATGCTGCACACACATTGATTTGTGGAGCCCCAAACTTAAGGAACCCAATTGGACAAATAATGGACTGCAAAGAGATCTACCCTTTGCTCTAGAGGGAAACACTGTATTTATTATGTTGGACATTGAGTAAATCTGCCATTACCTTCCAAGCCTATTCACTTCTTAAACATCCTTAAAAAGGTATTATGAGAAGTTAGCATCTTGAGAGACCCATGGAAAATTGTTCCCAACACCTAAGCCTTGAATTCAAACCAGACTCTTGGCACCCACTGGCTGTATCATATTTGCCACTGTCAGTTTCCTCACCTAAAATTAAGGATAGCACTCATCCCTACTCACTTTACAAAATCAAATGAAATCACATGCATGAAAGAGTTTTATAAAGCAATATAGCACTAACGATGCAAATGTAGTCACTTATGCCTCTGGAAATTTGTTGTTTATTACAGAAATGAAAGATGAAAATAATTCAGAATTTTATAATAAGAAATTAAATCTCAATTAATAAAATTATTATTAATGCCTTACTAAATGCCTGAATGTGTTCTAGGTTAGGTGTGGGTAGTACAAGGTGAAGAATAAGACACATTCCTTGTCCTCAAGAATTCCAGTGTAGGAAAGAAGCAGATAGGACAGCATCTAAGATGTATTCATGTGACAAAATAAAAGCATAAAAGGATGACCTATGGTCATCATTGACTTATAGAGCTTGGAGGAAGTTAAGTAATCATTAAACCTAACCATTTCATTTACCAATAAGAAAACCAATAGATATATATTAACTTTTTTTAGAAGTTGACAACTAACTGGTGGCAGGGTCAGCATTAGACCCATTCTTTCCGACTTTTAATTTGATAAAAAGCCTTGACAGAAATTTCATATTCCTGATAGAGTTTTTCCAAGACCAAGAGGAAAATGTGGTTTGGCACTACCATTTTTCTCTCCTCTATGGTCTTATTTCAGTTCAATGCCATTTTACCTCTTTGCTACCCAAGAATAACAATGGTTTTATTTATTCTTTGTCTAACTACCACCACTACTACTACTACTACTACTACTACTACTACTTCTTCTTCTTCTTCTTCTTCTTCTTCTTCTTCTTCTTCTTCTCCTCTCTCAATCTCTCTCTCTCTCTCTCTCTCTCTCTCTCTCTCTCTCTCTCTTCCCCCCCCCCACCAAAGGTCAAGGGTTTCCTCTTTTATTTGTATAAAAATGCTAGCCAGAACAAATTCCCTTCTGACCTCTATTTTCTCCCTTTTGTTTCATCTGGGCCCCTACCTAATTCTTCCCCTTCATAGCCCACAAAATGCTAACTAACCCTACCACCTTCTCAATCTCTGACTGCCAGTTAATCAATCTGCTTCTTTCTTTCATCTCACTCCAGTCTGCCATACCATCTACACAGTCAACTTGAAGCAGACTTCTCAAAATACAAAGTGAAACATTAACCACAAACTCTTAAATCCACCTTGAAGATTGAATGTAATCAGCTGCCAGGAGAAGATACAAGGCAAGGAAAGCCATAGCTCACCTACCCTTCCTAGAAGCACAGCTGGACTTAACAACAGGGGAATTAAGTGTGCCAACTCCTGGCACAGATGAAAAATCTGTGTCTATCTTCTGACTCCCCCCAAAACTTAACTACTATTGACCATGACCAGAAGTCTTACCTGTAACATAAACAGTCAATTAATGCATATTTTCCATGTTATATTATATACTCTACTCTTAGAATAAAGCTAGAGAAAAAATATTATCAAGAAAATCATAGGGAAAAGCATTTATAGTACTATACTGTATTTATCAAAACAAAACAAAACAAAAAAAGGAAAGGGGACCCACACAGTTCAAACCCGTGTTGTGCAAGGGTCAACTGTTTAACATGGACTTTGCCCCACAGCAAAATTCACCAAAGTACAATAAGCTCGATTTTAATTCTACTTACTGATTTTGAAAATTTTTCAGTACTATACAGTACCTAAATTTTTCGCTCATCTCTTATTTGGGATTGAGGTGGGGAAAAGGAATAGATCTATTTTTCAGTAAGTTCCAGAGTAGCACTAGCTCCATAACCTTAGAGGTTGTATATTAATTACACAAGTATGAATGTTTAGGGACAATACAGGGAAAAACCAGATCCATTCAACTTAAAGCCTGTCTTTTGACTCATTTAAGAGTTCCAAAAATACTTGCAAGAGTAAATACATCACACTTAAGGGTTCTGAGAAACTTTCTAAGTATATAGTTTATATGTGTGTAGGTATGTACATAAGTATATGCTAATATATGCAGTTTAGTGCAATTTTTTAAAATAAAAGCAATGCAAAAAATTCAAATTAAAGTTTCCAGTAATTCCATCAGTTGACTTTTTTTGGTTTTATAATACATAAAGGTTTCCTTAATAATTAAATATAGTGGAAGAGTTTTAATTTTGTGGAATTCTCCATGGCAGCAAGCATTTGAAAGTTTATTTAACACAGAAGGACTAAAATAAAAATCAATAAATATTTGAATGCATACTATCCATACTAAATAGCATTTAAAATTAGAATACCAATAATTTTCAATATCACTGAAGCCAAGAACAATGGTATCACAGCTAATAGTGTTCCTGAAGGTGAAAAAAGTAAATCTGGTTCATGATAAATTATAAAAATGGTAATTATGTAGATAAGAATAAATGGCTTTAAGTTCCCTAATGAATGATGAGTCAAGTCACTGACAAGAGCAATCAAAATATACTCCATATGTGATTAACATTTAAATCTGACATTGACAAATATTATTTAATTTATACAACAGTAGAATCACAAGCATACGTAGTCTCTAAACCTCCAGGTTATAATAAATTGTGGAAAGAATGGAATTATCTATCAGCATGTTTTTGTCCTTTATGATTTGCCTAAAATGTATGTATTTTTTGAGGGCTAAAATATCTTTCATGTTAGAGATGGAAAGTATAGGTCAAAATAAATGGCTCTCCCTCTCCTTTTTCTCTCACATGCACTCAATTAGGATAAAAGACAATTCTTCACAGAATACTTCTCACCCATTGAAGAAACTTACAAAAAGACATTCTATCAATATGAACTATTAATCTTCTTCCCATTAAATGTATTAAGTACCTATTATGTGCTACACATTACGCTAAGCACTGAGAATCAACAGAAACATGATATACATGGTTTTGCCTCACAGAGCTTACAGTCTAACAGACTCAATAAAATTCACATGATTACTCACCTATAAGCAAAGATATTCTATATAATAGAAACTCCTAAGCCCTTAAAAGAAATTGAGTAAGAAATAATAGCATTATTATTGTAAACTATATTAATCATACAACTTGCAAGAAAACAGATTGCTTCTCTCCCTCAGACTGACATATTGAAATCTAATGTCAGTTTATAATTAATATACCAGCATAAGGAAACTTAAGAATTCCCAGGGCATTGATAAAACTGACAACAAAATAGTCTACCCAGTGAGCTGAACCTGTGACATGAGACCCAGGTCAGACTTCTGTAGAATAGTCACACACCTGAGCTATGATACCTTCTGGCATTAGTAAAATGGTTTTAGGGGGGAAAAATTAGTAATATATGAAGGAGTCAAACTCCCTAAACAGTAAGTTACTATGTCCTCAATCCTAAAGAGACCTCTTCTGGAAAGGTATTTAGGGTCAAGCAGAGCAAAAACAAAAAAGAGATTCAGTTAAAAGTGGTAAGCCCAGTAAACACACAAAACCATCATTTTTAAATCCCTCTTCTCACCTACTCATAATGACCACTCAAGTAGAACAAAAATCTAGACATTGTGGCCAAAATTTTGACATTTAAGCCCTAAGAGGAAGCAACTGCTGTTGAAATTCCAAAAAACAATGATTTGGAGAGCTAAAATTGACCTTGTATGCTAGAATACAGCCATGTATAACGTGATGCTGTAGTTATGAAATAAATACATTTACTTCTTCAAACTATAAGAAGTAAACCAAACTTGGATTAGTATGTGAAAAGCAGACAGTGAAAAGCAGAAAGATCTACGCTTTGGGATAAAATATATCCTCTAAATAGAAACTAGTAAATAAAGCAAACACTTATAAATTCTACACTCAGATTGGAAAGCCTTTGAGGCAAGGGTTTTGAGTCAGTGGCCAGGTTTAGGCTACTCACTATGGGGAGAAACCTGTCAGAGAGGTAAGAGTGGGAGACCTCCCCAGATTCTTACACGCAGGGAATGAAATTCAGTGGTGAAAAAGCTCTCTAAAGCCTTGAAGCTTAAAGTGTAGTCCATGGGCCAACAGCAATAGCTTCACCTGGGAGCTTGTTAAAATCTCAGCCCCCACCCCCTCAGAACCTCCATTTTGGCAAATTTCCCCCACGTGATTTGTGTGCAAATACAAGTTTAACAAGCACTGATCTAAAGGAATAAGGCATTACAGAATGATACAGCCCATTCCAAATATTGGGCATAGATTTAAACTTCTGCATTTCCAGCACATCCCTTAAGCCCTCCAAGATACCACCAACTTTAAGGTGAGCTCAGCATCAAGTGTACAATGAGTCAATAAGAAGAAACAACACTAAATGCAGAGGTTAGAATGACCCACTCCTCATTATCATTCAGCTCCTCCAGCTGAGCCCTAAACTGGAAACCACCCTGGCTCCAAATGCCAGGGGGTTGGAGGATTATGGGTAGAGATGACAGAAGGGCAGGCACATGCATATCTTCCTAACTAGCTGTCCCCACACCTCCATCTGTCAACAGTGGCACATTCATGCCCCTTAGCCTGCATATGGCCTGCAGATATGTCTGTTGGCCCACACAACAGTTCAAATTTGAATTCATTCCCAACATTCATAAATCTGGAACTTTCACATTAAAAAAATCTAAACACCTAATTCTCTTCCACAAATCAGAAAATCTGGCAACACCAGACCCACATTCCAGCACGGGGCAAAGACTCAGCTGTCTCACTTAGATGTTGACCAGAACCTGCTACACTCCCTAGGGTCTCCCCAACACTATAGCTGAGGTTGCGTGTCACTTGCAATTTGTTACCTTCCATTTGGTCTGCTTCACTCATTCACATTCCCAGCCTGACCCCTATTGGCTTTTGAATTTTTGACCCCTTTATTGATCTCAAGTCATTCAACCTATCTGAATTTATTCTTTCATATGTGTAATTCAGGAAAAGGGGCTATGGCTTATATCACCTTCAGCTGGATCAGAAACCTTTTGATCTGGAATCAATCCACTGAATTACACAGTACCTCACCTTAAATTAATACTATGATTTTTTTCTACATAATTCATTCCAATTCTGACATTTTAGCTATTTTAACTATTTCTTTTCAAAACGGTGAATCATAGTCATAAAGCAAGAGCAGCCACAGCAAAATCCATTGTTGAATCATTCTTCCAGATTCATTTCAAAACTTGTATATACTGAAATGGCAAACTGGGCACCTGGGTGGCTCAGTTGGTTGAGGGTCCAACTTCAACTCAGGTCATGACCTCCTGAGTTTGAGCCCCACACCTGGCTCACTGCTGTCAGCACAGAGCCCCCTTCAGATTCCTTGAAACTTTTTCTGCCCCTCTACCAATCGCAGTCTCTCTCTCTCAAAAATAAACACAAACATTAAAAAAAAAAAAGAAGTGGTAAATTCTATGAGGGCAAGTACCTTTGTCTTTGTTTACTGACATACCTCAAGCACCTAGAGCGTGCTCAATAAATACTTACTGAATAAATGAAGGAACTTTCCCAAGAATGATAAATTCTCAAAAATTCATACACAGATTTTGAATGAATGCCTTTAATTGCCAACAAGTATATGAAGATTGATTTGCTAGCCTAACTCTATTTGGGTTCATCAAACAAACCTTTCTATTTCAGTGACTATAAAAACCAGCAGTAGAGAGAAGACATGTTAACAAGCCTAAGCCTAGTGACCTATCACAACTTGTTTTGCAACAAAACAATGTCATGTAAACTAGGCAAAATGGCTACACTGAATTATGAGATTTCATCTGATTCAATTCTATGTACCCACATCTAGAATCTTGGGTCATCATCATAATCACCATCATCATCATCATCCCAGTCTTATAAAGCTGGACAACTGTCACAGATCACTTATCGAAAAGCATTTATGGAACATTTACTGGCGTGCCAGGAATTAAGCGCTAGATATCTGACTTCCTAACTAAAAGATATGTCCTATAATACTATTGTATGTATCTCCAAAACCATGATGTTTATTAGATCTGTACACAAGAAAAAATTTTCCACTTTTAATTGTCTTGAAAACTTGGTCAAAAAAATACATTCCTAAGAAACTGAGGCACAGAGAAATGAAGTGATTTTCTTGTGGTTATGGGTTATTTAATGGGAGGGCTACAAAAGCATCTCCAGAGCTCTCACCACTGCCCTACACTGGTTTTATAATAGTCATTTTCAAAATTTAGCCGCTAACCAAAATGCAAGCCAATGAATTTTAGCCACTCAACAAATGATATGATGAGCAAATGTATCTTCAAATAGCAAAGTCTAAATTTTGACCAAATTCTGGTATATTTATAAACATACCAACAATCAATCTAAAAAGAGCTTGCAATAAAGTACATGCATCTTAGCAGAAAACTACTGTGATACAGTATTTCAAGAACTAAACCTAAAATAAAATTGTTAGAAATTTTCCTTCAACTTAAAGCTGCCCCAAATGGGGCCTGTTTTATGGAGTATGAGATTTCAACGCCCTTTCACTCTCCTCTTTGCTTTTGGATTGCCTGACTGAAGAAATGTGGATCTTCCACCTCCTTTCTCTTTGTATACTGTACAATAACTAATTTGACTCACCTTTCTGTAGAAAATACAAACAAAAGCAAGACCAGGTCACTGCTACTCACATGTCTGATGGCCATTCTAAGAAAGAATTTACCAAACTCTTCAGCACCAACAGATGTGAGTATGCTTTTCACCATACATCTAGAGCAAGGTAAAACTAAACTAAGAAGGAAATGGTAACAATAACCAGATTCTCCCACCTTAAATACCTTTGGAACTGCCCATAAACTAATACAAATAAGAAATATAAGTGTGTATGTTGCTTTCCTCAAATGATCTGCATTGGTCATTTCTGAATTCTTGACTTATTTGAGTAGTCACAAATTCACTGCATTGGTACACAAAGCTCCACCGTTCAAGGAGACCAAATTTTAGAGCTGTGGAAAGCCTGCCCTCCAGAATAATGTATTCTAACAAAAATCTCTGTGTTCTATTACTAGGTTGAAGCTTTGTTAGTAAGATTCCTATGACCACATAAGCCTTTTTCAGTTGCCTGCTTTTGTTTAGGGTGATCCATAATGACAAACAACATGAAGACAGGAAAAAAAGACAGGGACAACTAACCCAACCTACTTTTCCTCATAGGCTTTTCCCTAAGAGAGCAAGCATATTTAGTTCCTCCAATATTTAAATACAATTCTCATTGGAATCTCAAAGAAGGAGGTTAAAAAACAGAAATGCTGATCCAAAATCAAATAAAACCATGGCGCAGCTTCTTACCTATAGGTAATAATTGTGAAAGATCAGCTTTTTTGTACCAGAAAGCATTTGTATCCTCATAGCCCAGGCCATTTGGACTTGAAAACTTTAACTGCAAAGCACAAATGCACTTTTCCAAAAATCTTCCATCATAGTGCCTACTACAGATACCTTCATAAATTTCCTTACAGAAGCTGCATAATCCACCACAGAAAACCAAAGTGTTATTCTCTATTATTAAACTCAGCAGAAAGCTCTATATGCAGCAACAGGAGGCCAGAGCAATTAACTCTGTAAATTGAAAGGTTTAAAATTTTTGCATGACCTTTAAAGGTCAACACAGTTGCCCATTCACATGCATGCAATTATACAGCGACTAGTTCATAACAGCAAAAAAAAAAAAAAAAAACAAAAAAAAAAATATTTAGTGAAACAAACCTTGCATTCATTAAAAGCTACTGTGCACTGCCCAGCTTTATGTCAAGAGTTAGTTTTACATAGCCCACAGAGACAAAAAAGTAAGACACTTGTCGGCTTGTCCCCATTTTGCCAAAGTACTAAATTCAGCCCCACCACCATAATTGCTCAGAATGAAACACTGTCCCATTAACCAAAATACTCTGTGAATAATTTCAAAAATTTACTGTATAAAACAATATAAATATAAATTGAATTAAATTAGTATGTTTGTGCTATGCCTACATAGCACAGGGAAAGGGAGCTATACCTTTGCTAATTGGCCATTCAGAGGAAATCACAAAATTACAGCACCTATGGAATAATCTAGGAAATTGAAGGAAGTGATTAAAAGGGCTTTATTATAAGCATGTACACACTGATTCCTTAGTTATAGCTCATACCTCATTCATATGGATCGCTGTGAATAAAATAGAATATTCTCCTTATAGCTTATATATTGTTTTCATCTGAATCACAAAAGTGACCTGAAAGTCTTCTATTTTCCAAAGGCAGTATCGATAAATTGGCAAAATAGGCCAGAATTTCACGGATTCCAGTTACTAGCTGGCCTATCATCGCAACATAGGATGAAATCCAACATATACATGTGGTACACACATTGGGAAGTGGGTGGGTTTTGGAAATCGAACAAATGTGGAATCAATATGTTTCTAGAAAATATGTAGATACCATGTGTAAACCAGAGTAGCATGCTCCAATGTAACACATGGTTTGTTTTAACTGTGGAGGTGCATAGTTAAGAAAGATCACATACAAACATATAAGTGTTTTAAATGTGTTGAAATTCCCAGTCATAGGCTCAATAAACACAACCCAAGCAACTCTACGTAAAGGACAAAGCTGTTTGGTTTTTTTTTGTTTTTTTTTTTGTTTTTTTGCATTTGTAACCTAACAAAAATATCTCCGAAAGAAAAACTAAAAACATTTGTAACCTAACAAATAAAAGTGCCTCCAAAAGAAAAACTAAAGAGAAAAACATACTACATGCAACAGTGGTCCAAATAGTAAAACTCAATTATAAATGACCTTGTGAAACCATGGATGCGGTTACACTGTAGGTCAAATCATGTAAAATAGTGAAAAACTATGTACCTAAAAATGTAGACTTTTTAAAAAGTCATTCTTTCCTCTTTAACACAAAACCAGTATAATACATGGGTGCCATTAAATGAATACACATATATGTATATGGACATACAGAGATATAAAGATTACATAGATAATACAGAGAAATATATTTAAATACTACTTTTCTTCACATTCCAACAAGTCTAACCACACTTCTTAAATTTCTGTTAAAAATAAGAAAATAAGAATTGCTTGCTATATTTCATTGACAAGGACACGTGAATCACTGTGCCAAACGAATAGAATCAGATTTTCCAAAAATGGCCAAATAAATCAGTGGTCGATGACAACTAAAAAACAAAAAATGAACGGGGCCCACCTTTCCATCTCCCCTGTATCACACTATGCTCCAGATCTAAACAAACCAGATCTAAAGCAAAACTTTTCTCTAAAAAGACTTATGATAACCCCCTTGTGAAATCATTCCTATTCTTCCAGTGGTATAGTGGTATAGTTCTCCGAGTAGTTTAGAATAAAGTTAACCAAAGAATTTTGGAACAAAATGGCTAATATACCATATTATGTATCATTAAAAAAAAAAAACAAAACCAATGGTTTGTAAGAGAGATATATGTCAAATACTGTGCAAGCATGGGAACCAGATAGGAAGTTGATTCAGTTAGTTTGGCCTTCATACCCAGCAGCAGCCGGTGTTAATGCATTTCTTCTCTTTGTTTTGATGGAGCCCTACTAATGACAAGTTGATGAATTACATGTGTAAATGTCAGGCATAGATCAAAGGGGACTATGTTAGATGCTTATTTTACTTCAACTTAGTGTTTTTCACCAAGAAAACAAAACTGCATTGCACAGTAAAGTTCCTTATTTTTACTTGAATCTTCAATGAACAAAACAGCTGCAGAATAATACGACTTAATGAGGCATCCCTAATAAAACACTGGAGAAGTAAAAGCAAGCACACTGAACTGTTTGCACTCTGGTTGTTTCATCTTCTCAAATCTATTAGAGGTAACTGATGACACTTTGGAACATTCCTAGTTTGGGGAATACATCAGAGAAGCAAATGGTCATCAGTTTGGAGCCACAGCTGAACTTCGGCAGAATCTAACAATACCTTTTACTACAACCCATGATGATGCCTGGAAAATGCTGGAAAGGCACATCTCACCCTACGTGTATAGGTTAATCCATAGCTGCAATTAGTGATAAATCAACCCTAAAATGCACTTTCAACATACCAATATCCAAAAACACCTTGTAAAAGAATCATCATTAAATACTATAATGGAGATACTAGATCCAGGACCACTAAAATTTTTGATAATATATAAAATAATTTTTAGAAAATCATTTATCACCCCCTAAGTTTCATCACTTTATAAATTTTTAAAAAGGTAAAGTGGCCATGTCTAAAAACAGATCATTTTACAGCTGTGTCATCACATTTTATAACTTGGTGGTTAGTAAATACTATAATGCAGTATCTAAGCAATATATATCTTTTTTGACACAGATCCATGGGCGTTTCAATGAATCTTCATTCTTGGTTAAAACAGCTAACATTTTTCAGATTCAAAAGCACATATACTCAGAAACCTTAGATTCCCCTTTGGCACAACTTGTAGCATCATAGGTGTTTGCTTTACATCGAGGTTTTTGGTTCTTCTTTAAGAGGTATTAGCATGGCACTATGCATAATGTGTAAGTTCAAGTATCCTCAACTACACAATTTTATTAAAGGCAAGAAAAGAATCAAGATTTTAGTCTCAAAAAATGCCACACTGAAACTGTGCTCTTCCTCTTAAGTCACCGGTGTCTAAGTGTTCCATCGGTAGTGACACTGCTCCCATAGCATCACATCTACAAATGTAACCCAATCTTTTCACTGAAAATTAAGAAAATAATCAAATAAGCTCCAGTGTGATAACTGATGGCCTCTCAATGACTACTGATGGCTTTAAAAAATTAGGTCTCTAAAATAAAGTCAGCATGCAAACAATTGACTCAAGATGAGATCCAAAACAGATAAAGTAGGCAAAGAGAAATATGAATGTGTCTGATGATTTTTAAGGAGGTTAGGTACCAATTCTGAAATTGTAAAAGGTTCAACCAGTCTTGAGAACACATGTGCAAACATGGAAAGGCTGGAGTAAATACAAGGAATCTTAATGCTTTGTTTAAGGTTTTAGAAGTGTTTTTTAATCTCCTTTGCTAGTTATTGCCATTTAGCACTTTACACAGAAATCTTAAATTAATTACTCATTTGTCTTAACTTACATTGCCTAATAGAGCAGTTTTAAAGTGTTAATTGATAACAGTCTGATTATTGATGTCTCCAACAATCTAGTTGGGAAGACAGGAACCAGATAATTACCATCCAGTCAATAGTCATTGAAATTCATCCTGTCCTGAGTGAAGGACCCTTACACACTAACTGCTTCGGGGGTACTTTTCAGAGTTAAGATTGCATATAGGGTTTGTTTGTTGTTGTTGTTTTTCCAAGAATGATTTTTGCACAATTCAAGAGGGGATTTACACTCACAAAAGGAAGATATTTTCTTTTCTTACTGCCACAAGTCAAAGTCAGCCAGCACGAGGGGGAAGAGAGGCTAGCTAGCCACTACAGTAAGTACACATTTGATTCCAAACCCTTCAGGCAATTGTTTTAACACTTGGTCAGGAAGTGGAATACTGAGTAGAAAAGCGACGCGTCTACCCGAGGGCTCAGCGAGCGCCTACAGTTCGTCCTTTTCAAGTAGAGACGAGATAGCTCAGACTGCAGTTCTAGGAGAAATAGGGCGACGAATATCAAACTTTCCTTTGCAAAGGCAGTTTCTGGAAATAACACGTTCCCCACTGACAAGTGCAGATCAGTAGCCTAAAGAAAACACCTCTTAGTAGGAACCCGGCCTTTTGGAACAGAAGGGGGAAGGGACAGCAAAGCAGCAGGGCAGAAAAGCCACGTACCATTAACAAGATTTGGGAAGGCACCTATCAGGAAAGAAAAGTATTTTAAAAAATCGTTTCTTGAAGCTGTTTTTTTTTTCTGAACGCTGTTGGTGAAACGATCCTTTCCCTAAAGCTGTCCTGTAGAATCCTTTACCGAAGCTTTGCTTCATTCAGTCATGAAGTGTCCGTTCCCAAATCTAAGAATATCTTTAAAACACGCGAGGCTCCAGAACTTACCAAGATGATTCTTTATGAAAAGAGTTAGAGGTGGGAAAATCAATAGCCTCATTGAAACGCCCACCCTCTGCAGACAGGCCCGAGAATTAACTAATCAGAAGTGGACGGAAAGTAGGGATTTCAGAAAGGCGACCCGACACGTCCCACCGATCCTCCCTTGAACGCGACCCCCAACTCCTTACGAAGAGTCCAAAATGGTTACCAGGCGGGATGGGCTTGTGTGAGGAATGGCATTAAACCCACTGCAACCCTCGGCCGGGCCGCTCGCTGTGTTAAGAGAAATGGGGCAGAGGAGAGAGGGAGGGCACCGCTCCCCGAGCCTCCTCCTTCGCGTGCTCTGAGCCCCTCTCGGCGTCCCTCCACCCCCGCCCCTACCCTGACCGCCCGCGAGGGAGGTGCCGGGCGCCCGGCCCGCACCTGCTCTCACCCCTCGCCGTCCCGGGGCGGGCCCCCTACGGCCCGCGACCCCCGGGTCCTCCAGCTGCCGCCCGCTCCCCGGCGCCGGCGGGGAGGGGAGGCGGGAGACGCGGCTCGCACCTACCTGCAGCCCGGCTTCCTGGTGGCGGCAACACCTAGCGACGCTCCTGCAGCTTCCGCGGGCCCGCGCCAGCCTTATCGCTCTTGCATCGCTTCCAAGATGCCAATCCGCCGTCGCCGTTCAGGGGCATAGGGAACCCACGTCTGGTGTGGTGTGTGCTCGTGGAGGGCGTGTGAGGGTGGCCCTGAGCGCGCGTGTGTGCGCGCGCGTGTTTCCTCCTGCGATGGCAAAGAGGGCTCAGGAATCTCTTGACATCCACACTGGAGTCCCCCTGAAAGCGGGTGCAAGGTGGCGCGCGTGAACCTCGCCTCTCTTCCCGGCTCTTTCTTCCGCGGTGTCAAAGTAATCAAAAGACGTGTTTCCTGAGGCAAAAGCCCGAGCCCCGCAGCCCTGGCCAGCGCCCGCGGTCGCCCGCGGTCCTCAGCGGGTGCGTGGGGTGCGCTCGGCTCCCCCGAATGCGAGAATCGAGGCGGTCTTGCAGCAAGTAGCTCTTATTCCATCTCTGATCCGTTTGCTCTCGACGCCGAGTAGACTTTTCCTCTCGCCTCGCGTCGCCTCTCCCTCTCACAGACACACACACTCACACATCCTCCGTCCCTCTCTCCCGCCCTCCCTTTGGCTCTCGAGGGAAAGGCAATTGGACGGAACGATTCACCTTCAGGAGAGCAGGCAGGCTACTCCCGTTCCCTGGCTCTCGCGGGTCCCAGGTCTCCAGCGCGGAGGAGTTGCCGGCGAGGCTCGGGGCAGCAAAGAGCGGCTCTGCGCTCGGCGGTCCTCGGCCCTCAAGACGCCGGCCTCCAAGGATCAGCTGCCCCTTGTTCCCGCTCTTAGCACACAGGTCCCAGCTGGTGCCCTCTCTCTCGGACGCTTTGCGCCCAGGCCACTTAGCAGCAACTCCTGGCCAGCTGCAGCCCCTCAATCCCGCCTCGAAGTGCTGCGGGCAGAGCCCCACGCAGCCCCGCCGCTGCCCCCCTGGGCATCGTGGGCTGGAAGGAAGGCAAATCCGCCGCTGTCCCCTGCCCCCAGCACGCGGCCGCCGTCACCACCGACAAGGTGCGACTTCCAACATCGAACACGAGCGAGCAGCTGTTGCCCGTGTCACTTCGCTAAAGGCGGGAGGGAAGAGAGGAGGGGCGGGGGAGGGGGCCCAGGAAACAAATCCGGATGACCAGGCGGAAAAAAAGTAAGCGGTTTAGTAACCGAAACCCGCTCCCCGCCTGCCACCCCAGGCGCTGTACTGTCGAGACACCGGTGGTGTCTTTCAGAAAGTCACTGTAAAGGGCAGGACCCCCTGGGTCCACCCAGACCCCTTATTCCAACCAGGCTGGCTGTCCTGAGAGTACGGAGTGAGGGCCTCCTTGGATGGTGCAAGGACCACGCGGAGAGAGAAGAGGTCCCGACACCGCAGGTTGAATTAAGCATTAAAGTGGGATGGCAGAAGCCGGCGGCGTGGCCTCCCTCCGGTCCCTGCCAATAGCCTGTTCTGTTAGCAGCCGCGGCTGCTGCGAAGAGCGAACTGCGGTCCTGCAGGAAAGGAGACAGTAAAGGATGAGAGGGCGGCAGTCGGTGTAAAAGCTGGACTATGTCTCCCTCTAGAGGGAGAAGCGGGTTAGAAAGCTTGACTGGAGGTAAGTAGGACTCCCAGTTTCTCCACAAAGAAAAAAAAACAGCATCTGGTTCCTGAGAATTTTGCATTTTTACAAATTCCAGCCTCTAATGGATTTAGAGACAAAATTTGCACTGCCACCCTATGTAAGCAGAGTCCTTGCTAAAGGAACATCGAGATATGTACAGAAATATAATAGCAAGAGCCTGGAAGGTCATGTCCTTACAGGTTTGGTCAAATTGGCTGTTGGTTTAGAATGCGTATGAACTCAAATGAAGGGTCTTCTTAGGCTCGCTGTGATCAAGTTTGGGATGAGCAAAACTTAATCTAACGATTAGAACATCATAAAAAACGAATGAGTAGCCATACTAGATTTAGAAAAAGATAAGAAAATCTGAAGCAAAGAAGATGCTGATCCACAAAATCTTACATACAAGTCCCTTACAAACTGGGAATGTCTCAAAGCTCTTGTTTCAGAGCCAACATTTATACCTCTTATTCAACTAACTGGTAATTTCCAAGGTGACTGAATTCCTCCCAGCTCTAAGTGTTGTGCTTTGATAACTCCGATTTGCTGAAATCATCGACAAACTAGGCATCGCATGCTCCCTTCACCAGCTATAAAATAAAGGTAACACTAGTCACCATATTTACAAATATGGAATATATGTTTCACTTGTTAGTGATTTTAACATGCTTTGTAATTCAAACATATTTTATATCTGAAAGGCGTCAAGTAATTTAGGTTGGCGTGGTTGTTTTAATAAAAGCGCTACAGATTTTGTTTTGTTACTTCAGTCAGATTCAAGCGAGCTTCTATCTGTAACCTTAATATTTAAGTGTTGTGAACTTGCTAATTGAAGGCTTGCTTTCGAAATGTTTCTGCATGTCTGACTTACAAAATATGTACTTATGTTATGATTAAATTCCTTCCCATTCACCATTCACTCTGAATTTTTGAAGCGATTCTATTTTAACTTGATAACTGAATTTAGTATAAGCCTAAAGAAAGAAAAGAACTTATAAGAAAATACCTTAGACTGACAAGGAGCCAAAACCAAACCAGGTGAGGATTGCTATTTTAGCTAATTTTCCTGTGGTACATTTGAATCAGCCTAGCACCTGACAACCATTTCAGGTACCCTCAAATGGTCTCTTTCAAAAGACTCATGTCACATGTGCCAAAGATTTTTATTTTATTCCTCTTGCCTGGCTACTTATTTCCCCAGGGATCAAAGTTTTCCTCTTAAAACAACTGGCACTGTTTTATTGCAAATCTGATAGTAATTCTGTGTCTGCTACGTTAAGAAGTAGGATGGAATCCAAGTAGGAATGGCAGTGGAAATCGGGGCCCTGTGCTGGGAGGAATAGCCATTTATAAAATCACTTTAGAACATTGGCCTTCCTTTCCCACAAGAAATAAAAAGCATACATCATAATCCTTCAGTTTCTAATTCATTAGTTCTGTGTGGTTGTAGGAAAATCTATAATTTTATCATATTGCTGAAACTATTTTTTGTTAAAATGGCATTTTCATCCTTATTTTCCTAATTAAGCCTGTCTTTATAAAAATATGAAAAAAGTAAAGAGAACAAATGTGTGAATTAACTACGAAATACAACAGAGAATTTCTTATCCAGCGTCATATGATACTGGAATTCTATAACAACATTCGTACTATTTGTCAGTATCCAGATAATTCCTAGTGATTTTTAGATCAAGGTATTGCTATTTCCAGCACCTCCTAGACTTTAAAACCGAATCTTTTGTTTTCTCCCCAGAATAAAATAGCAAATACATTCCTAGTTTGATAGAAATCTTGAGATGATGCTTATCATCTATTTGTTTAAACTGTCCACTTCCTCCTGTGTAAGCAATAAAAAAATCACTGCTTGGAATGCTGAACTTCACCAATTGTAACTGTGTATAGCTCTTCATATTCTGAGGGAGTACTAAAATGTCACTTTGGGGCGCTTTAAGCTTTCTGCCAGAGGTTTAATACGTTATCTCAAATCTTTATCTCAAGTCCTCACAACATCCCTCAAAATAGATGATATTACCCCCATTACACATATGAAAAAAAATTGAGACTTCATTTCACTGTCATGAAATGGCAGAGCTGGGATTCAAACCAGATCTACCTAAATCTCAAGCCAGTTTTTGGTTTCGGTTCGGTTTGGCCTAGGCTTTGGTTTTTCTCTATGTTCCCAAGCACCACCGCTAAAACGTGCTATCTCCTGTGTTACAGAGAAATAAAAATCATTTGGATTTTTGGATATGGAAAAGCCTTAGCCAAGGAACTTGGCTTCATTAATGAGAACAGAAAGGAGTGATGGAAAAGAGAGGAAAACTTAGCACCAGCCCCTCTCCGTAGTCAGCCCGGGGCAGGGAGTATTAGAACAGATGAACACAAAGTTCTGATTCCCAGTACATTCATGAAAAGGAATATCACAAGCCTCTCATTGCTGCTTGTCTCCTCTTGTTTTGTTTCTTTGGCGCTAACCGCCTTATTTCTATCTTTCCCAATAATGCCTCTCCCACTCATCTTTTAGGTGTTTTTGTCTACTTAGGTGAACAGAAGAAGCACCGAATCCATTCCATACAATCCAAGGTGGCATGCATATGTTATTAACTTTTAGACTCCCCATCACCTAGCATACTACCTAACACAATAAATACTCTTTAAATACTTTCTGGTCGGTAATCAAGACACCAAAGATCAATCAAATAAGCAGACAGACGCCATGAAGAGAAATCAAGAGAACTACTCCATGGAGTGGTGTGAGAAAGAACTGAGGCGGGAAAACTGTCCTATATGTAGCAAATGGAATAATCCACTCCAAAATTGTAGTGACTTAAAGAACAAATATTTTTTTTTAATTTTTTTTAACGTTTACTTATTTTTGAGACAGAGAGAGACAGAGCATGAACAGGGGAGGGGCAGAGAGAGAGGGAGACACAGAATCCAAAACAGGCTCCGAGCTGTCAGCACAGAGCCCGACGCGGGGCTCGAACTCACGGACCGTGAGATCATGACCTGAGCTGAAGTTGGACGCTTAACCGACCGAGCCACCCAGGCGCCCCAGAACAAGTATTTATTGAGTTCACATTTCTGTGAATTAGCAATTTGGGTTGAGCTCAGCTAGGCTCAGCTGCGTAGTTTCTCTGGACTCAGCTTAGGTATCTGTGGTGACCTGAAAGTCTAGTGCCTCATTCCTTATCTGACAATCGGCTGACCATACCCTGGAGTATCAGGGAGTAACTAGGCCACGTGTCTCTCACCATCTAGTAGGCCAGCCTGGCTGTTTAACACAGGCTTCTAAGAGTAGCGATAGGGGAAGCCTCAGTACTTAAGCACCTTCCAAGGCTCGGCTTGCATCGTGTTTACTACGGTCTCCTTGACTAAGCAGCTCATCAGGCCAGCCTCGTAATGGATAGAGCTACAATAACATATTCAAGAACCTGGTACAGGGAAAGGAAGAAGTTGTTTTGATCTTTACAATCTGGTACAATAGGTATCCCAGAAGGTTAGCATTTTGCATGGTAGCTTAATCCACTAGATGTCTTGTGGACTGATCTGTGAAAAGCAGAATATTCCCAGCACAGTATAAAGGACACCTATCTTGAGTAAGAACGAGAAGTTTGTCCAGATTATCAAGTCTCCAGATTTGCTGTCATTATCAGATAGTCTGTGCAACAGCTTTCACCAATACAATGGAACATGCCTCTGTAATTCTTTCTCACTAGAAAGCACAAATTTTCCAAGACTTAGTGTACTTTCCACATTAGCCATTGAATCAATCCCAAGGCTTTAATGGACAATTAAGATTTATCAACAGTATTATAAAATCTGACTTGTTAGTTAGAAATCAGTAGCAACCTTTACATGGCAGTAATTATTTCATTGTTGGTAAATGGACCCCACATAATCTGTTTTGGTTAAAGACTTTGTTTACTTCCTGATTTCTTAACGTGTTCCAAAGAGTTAAGAGGAAAAATACCTATCATAAATAACTTCCCAAATGGGCTTGACTGAAACCCTTGGCCCTACCACATCTATAAATAATCTCACCTAGTTAACTCCAACTCATTCATTATGGCTCAGGACCAAGGTTAGCCCCTCTAGAAAATCATCTGATACTTCCCTCCATCTTCACACTCACTACATTGTGTTATAATTGACTCATTTTTATAAATTTCATAAATTATCCCACATTAGTACATTTGTATTTCACCTCGTGAAGCTTTAGACATGGATAGATGGATGGGTAATGAACATATGTCAATGGACAAGATTTTGGAATAACATATGATCACACTTACCTTAATATCCAATAATAATGATTTCATGCTTTCATCGTGCTGATCACATGAATTACATTCATCTAGAGATTAGATCCTCAAGTGACTTCTGGAAATCTTGAACAATGCTGACATGGTCTATGAAATTAGCCTTTTTCATTGCTGTACAAATACACACACACACACACACACACACACACACACACACACACACACATCTCCAGAGACAAGGATCTCAGACTTACTCCTTAAGGTCTATCTTGGCCTGCTGACCTCCAGAGGCCCACCTACTTGTTTCTATTTCCTACATTCAGCTGTTTCCATGCACAGTTGAGCACTAGGCCTTGTTTTAGAATAGTAACTGAAGTCCAGTTTGCTCCAACAGCTGAACTACAGTGGCTCCTACGGTTCACAGGAAGTTCCACTTCTCCACAGTGTTATATTCAATCAAGGATCAAAGAAGAATAGCCCTAGACTCCGAACCCTAGCTTTCCATGATCAACTCATTTAAATTACAAGCACATAAACCTTTTTCCCATGTTGCCAGAGTAACTAGGTAAGGAAGAAACCCAGCATTAGCTTCCTGTTGAACTCAGTAAGAGCCCTTCCCTTTGACAACTTAGATGCTGGTGTTTTGCCTGGGTCTCTAATGTCTAGGTATCCTCATCCCTTGTAATCACTGAGGTCTGCCACAAGGAGGGATAAGGTGAGATGGGCCTTCTTGGTTTCTTTGCCTGCCTGGATGCTTGCTGAGCTGCAGAGACCAGAGAGAAAAAGAGCCTTGGGAGAATCTAACATTTGTTTCCCCCGTTGTTTGGGAACAAATGTGAAATTTGCCTGCTTATTGCCTGCTTATTGCCTGAAAATTTCTAAGGGGAGAAATGTGGCTGAAGTGGCCAAGAACAGCAGTCCAAAATAGAGAGATCATCTGAGAGTCAAGAGTCAAATCTATTCAACTGGTCAAAGACATATTAGTTTTATGGACCAAGTGACCATCACAAAAGGCTGTATATAGCCTGAGACATCAAGGCATTGGGAGAAGAATAAAGCAATGCCTTGACTACACTTAATAGTTTATGCCCAGTTAGTAATGAGCTTAATGTTAAGTTATATGAATAATGGCCTTTTGGACATTTTAGTTCTATAGGATAAAGCAGCACACACACAAAAAACTATTTTACAGACACCACTTGTTCACAGAAAGGAGCTATTAATATTACAGTAGTCTGAGATCTCATGACTTCTGGAACTAGGTAGGAAGCAAGTAAACAGCTATAGAATGATTATGAACATCTCACATGGATTGAGGATTGGGAAGAAACTGACAAATCCCAGATATATGAGAAATTAGTGGCCCATATAATGAACATACCAGTCTCAACAACATAAATTTGGAGGGCAGGATCATTGGCTTTGTAGGTGTTGTCTTACTAACTGTTCTCTTGCTCCATCAGAAACAAAAATTTCCATTGGTTTGAGGAAAGAAGTCCAGGCTCTTTAACCACTGTTCCTCATTTAATTCATTGGCTGTCTTCTTTCATAAGATTTTTGTAACGGTTACCCAGAGCGGTCTTTCTTCTGTCTTCACTTAAGGAGCGATACAACCTCCTACAGCCTATAGCTCCAGATGGCCCATCTCTTGATTTATCGTGCTTGTAGTAATCATGGCCATTTGATATTTCTTCTAAACCTCATTCTTCCTGCCTGGTTTACTGCATTAATTAGATTGCCTTTGGCCTCTCGCCCCCTTTGCAACCACTTTCCTCTCCCCACTTACCCTACGTAAGGTTGTGGAAGCAGACAGACTGTCGCTTCAACAGGGAACCAAAGATTTCACACAGAAAAGGTACATTCTGGAGGAGCAGACCAAGACGAAAGTCAATTTTCAGTACCATACTTAAGAGGCTGGGTCGTCCTAACCTTTAGCTCAAAGTCTCATTTCCCTCTATTATTTGCTGACTAAATAGATTAATAATCCACAGTTTTGTTCATTCACAGAATGTGGCTAAGAATGGAGAGAAGGGGGATGAAATCCACTAAACTAAATGACCACACAATAAAGACTGTTTTTAACTGAAACTAAGTAGAGAGCAATGTTCACAAATTTTCCATCAAAAATAAGAAAGAAAACTAACTTCTCTCTTTCTTCTCATAATAGTTCTCTAAAATAGATATCATCTCATTTTATGATTTATAAACTAAGGCTCAGAGGTTAGATAACTTGTTCAAGTAATTCAGGTAAAAAGTGAGGGCAGCCAGAATTGTAATTCGATTTTTATTGACTCAGGAACATAAACAAGAACTCCGTCTCCCAGTTTCCAGTCCGGCGTACTTTTCACACTACGTATTGTTCTGATCTAATTATTTCCAGAGAGCTCAAGCTCGAGCTCTGAAATTTCTCCATGCAAGCTCTCTTTGAATCCCTATACAAAATTTCCTCCCTTTTTAGTATGATAGAGAATGATTTCTGTCACCCAAAAGGATCAGAATGTTGCCCAGGCAAGTTTTAGTTTCAATTTTTTTGTACATTTTGGCCACCCAGTGTCAAAACAGCGCAACTGCAGGCAAATACTAATGTTTCTGAACAAGCATGATAGTGTATATACACTGTTGCTTTATAGCAACAAAAATAAATCATGACAGAGGTTCTGGAGTCTTTGAACGGTAACGTTTATACATATAGAAGATACTCCCACCACAGAAAGATGTGCGTGAAACTGAGGAGACAAATCTTTAAAAATGAAAAATTTAAATAGCATAAGTGAAGATGTGCCTGTTCCAAAATGCTAGAAAAAATAAAGGAGTAAAAGGAAATGAGATAATAAAATTTAATTGTATGTGAGGAGGCAGTAAAAATAAGAGGAGTTGTATTCAGGTTTTGTTTCACACATTTTTTAATGTAGAGGTTAATTAGACAGCGTAATGAGCCACACAAAGAATTAGTGGAATTGCCAATATTAGAGGTATTCAGTGAAATCTCTAGTTAGACAACTGATGGGAAACCTATAGAAATCAAGTTCCACCAAGGTGTAATGACAAACACAAGTGAACACCATGCAACAAGAGATCCATTAGGACTAACATTAAAACATCATCATCTAAGTGGACTCACTACACATTTAATTGTACATAGATAGCACCTGCCCTTTGGAAAGCACAATCTAATTAAGCAGAGATGGTGACATCATCACAAAATGAAGGTATTAGCTCATTGATCCAATTACATGAATGACAAAGCAGATTAGGTATAGAGCCTATGTTTGTTTTAAATTTAAAAAGCAGAGGGGCGACCGGGGTGGCTCAGTTGGTTGAATGTCTGACTCTTGATTTCAGCTCAGGGCACGATCCCAGGGTCCTAGGATCAAGTCCCACTTTGGGTCCCATGGTGAGCATGGAGCCGGCTTAAGATTCTCTCTCTCTCCCCCCTCCCCGCCACTCCCCCCCCAACTCATGCACTCTCTTTCTTTAAAATTAATTAAGTAATTTTAAAATTAATTAAATTTTAAATTTAGAAAATATAGCCATAGAACTCTGAGTATAATAAGAAAAGGATTTTTAATGATAATAGGTCTTCTTTTGTAATTATTCAGGATTTGTGCTTGGGTTCTCTGGGTCAACCTCTATTATGAAATCCTACCTCTATTGGAGTATTGGCCCTAACACCGTGCAAACGTGTACAAGGCTATGGATTAGACCAGTGGCTCTCACATTTTGATTATTTCCTTATGTGAGACAGAAAGCATTCTCATAAATGTACCAGGGTTATTCAAAATTCTTGGCTTCTTTCCTGTAAGTCCTTTCTCTTCTGCTGATAAAGCACAGCTAATACAAGTGAGTGAAAAGGACAATTACAGGGATAACATTTCCAGTTTACCTTTCAAAATAAATTCTTCCCAAAGTTCAGTGCTTTATTAGTGCTTCCCAAAGTTCAGTGCTTTATTAGTAGTAACTTTATTATTAACAACTAACTTCACAACAAATCACCTGATTTCATGAAGCTTGTAATCAAGCAATAAATACTGTTAAAAATCATAATATAATTATCCCTTTGTGGTTCAAGGCATATAGCAAATCAGGAAAAAGTGGGTAGGAAGAGATTCAGTCTATACTTATCATCAACTCATAGGATTGGAAAGGAAATTTCCAAAAGCACTCAGTTTTCCTTCAAACTATCCTAGACCCACCCAAAATCTCTTTCTCATTTTAATAACATTCAATACTCAGCAATGGAAACTCAACAGCCTCTCCAAGAACGTACTTGTAAGGAGATGCTTCACAGAGTGCTCTGTTTCACAATGTACCTGTTCCAGTTTTGTCTTTGTGGGTTTTGAATAAAGGTCTCCCTCGTTTTATGATCAAGTTTCAAATTCTCCAAGGATATCCTCTAGGAAAACTCCTCTCAGTCACCATTAGATGTTTTGCAAGTTGACAAGGTATTATAGCTGAGCCTACCAAAGTCCTCTGACATCTATAGAGGAAAAGTCACCCTACTCCTCTCTCCTTAATAACATTATGGGATGCCTGGGTGGCTTGGTCAGTTATGCATCTTCTTAATCTCAGCTCAGGTCTTGATCTTGGGGTCATGAATTCAAGCCCTGCATTGGGCATAGAGATAAATAAATAAATAAATAAATAAATAAATAAACAAACAAACAAACATTGTCTAAGCTTCAGTTCTTTCCTTGACAGACCTCACTGTTTCCTTTAAAAGACTGTTAGAATCATTGAGATTGTAATACACTCTATCCCTCCAAAAAAGTACTAATACAAATGAAATATTTGAAAACATTTGTTTTTTTTATTCACGCAGCATTCTGAATTACCAAAGGTGTAATCCAACCCTTGAGAGAAAAAAATATAAATTGCAACTGTGCTGCTACAATAAGTTTCTTAACTATTTCATTATTCTGAGAATAAAAAATATACCTCATTTAGTCCAAGAGATGTAAATTCCAAGGTAAAAATTATTTACAGAAGATTAAAACTTAATATGAGGGTGCCAGAGATGCCCCAAAATAAGCTCAAACAATGATTACTACTTGAAATATTTGCCTCATATTCTAGGGTTTTTTTAATGCAACTATGAAATTTTATAAAACACAGGCCACAAGTAATGTATTTTGTTCTCTTTGGTGGAAATAATTATAGTCAAGATGTGAAGTAACTGTAGCATTTATACCAGCAACCCAGGAAGTTTTAAGACCACAAATTTTGCCCCGTTTCTCTAATGAATTTATATCCAGGAGTCACTATAAATGTCTGTCTTTCTCTTCTGGACTTAGACTGGGTAGCTGCTAATATACCAAACAGTTTTCAATCCCTCCTATTTGAGCAAGAAAGGAGGGATTGAATAGGTCTAAAGCCATACTTTAGAATTCAGAGGAAAAATCCCTCTGCTTATGGATTATCTGCCTAGTTTTAAGGGTAATTACTTGAAAATTTAAGTAAGTTCAGGGGTGCTTGGGTGGCTCAGTTGGTTGAGCATCCACTCTTGATTTTGGCTCAGGTCATGATCTCATGGTCATGAGATTCAGCCCTGTGTCAGGCTCCACGCTGGCCTTGGAACCTGCTTGGGATTCTCTCTCTCCCTTCTCTCTCTCTCTCTCTCTCTCTCTCTCTCTCTCTCTCTCAAAAATAAATAAGTAAAAATTTTTGAAAGAAAAGAAAATTTAAGTAAATTCAATTTGTTTGATAATTACTTAAAGTACAAGTTGCTATTAAGTACTCCTGTGTGTGGTAGTGTGCTTCGTAAATATACATACTCTGGTCTTGTAGAAGTTATAATCCAAGCTAAAGCATAAAAATGTTTCTCAACCACTGAAGTCCTTTAAAATCAATTATTTTTTATCCCAGTTATAGGTAGCTGCAACTAACAAATGGGATGTCTTGCAAAACTTTGTTATTTGGAACTCAGATTGTCCCCATCCCATGGAAACAGTGATTAAAATGGGTAGTAGGTGCCAAGAAATGTGAACCAAGATAAAAAAAAATTCTGAAAAAGGTGTTAAACACAAAGAAGTTGAACCAAATTCCCAGTTGACACCAATACCAGCACATAAACACCGTTTGGCCTCCTCACTTTTCAGAGAGCCATTGAGAACCTGATGAAAACACATACTTCTCTAAAATTTTCATAAACTCTTTCAAGGAGTCCAACAATTCCTGACCCATTCAAGCACCCCAGGCTAAGAAGAGCTGATTTAAGAACGCGTGGGTGACTCTGTGGGTTGAGCATCCGACTATTGGTTTCGGCTCAGGTCATGATCCCAGGGTTGTGGGATGGAGCCCCACATCAGGCTCCATGCTGAGCATGGAACTGCTTAAGATTCTCTCTCTCTCTCTCTCTCTCCTTCTGCCCCTCTCCTCTGCTCGCTCTCTCTCTTTCTCTGTCTTTCTCTAAAATACAATGAAGGGGCACCTGGGTGACTCAGTCATTTAAACATCCCACTTCGGCTCAGGTCATGATCTCATGGTTTGTGAGTTCAAGTCCCACAATGGGCTCTGTGCTGACAGTGCAGAGCCTGCTTTTGGATCCTCTGTCTCCCTCTCTTTCTGCCCCTCTCCAGATTGTGCTCTCTCTCTCTCTCCCTCTCTCTCAAAAATAAATAACCATTTAAAAATAATAATAAAATAAAATAAAATAAAATAAAATAAAATAAAATAAAATAAAATAAAATAAAATAAAATAAAATAGAAGAGCTGCTTTAGACATTTGAGCTATACCAGCAAGATGATAGAATAGGAAGTTCCAGCCCTGGTCTCCCAGCAGAGACACTGGTAAAACAACAATTCTTGAGCCAAAATACTTTTATGCAACCTCCAGAATCCTGTTGAGAATTTGCAACACCCCAGGGGATCATAAAATTAAGAATTTTGCTTTGAAGTGGGTAACAGAAACAGTTTCACTTTATCTGTGTCAGACCCTCCCTCAAGCCACCCAGGTCAGGCTGAGAGAGATCCACTCAGCCTGTAATTTCTCCCTCAGAGAAAAGGCAGCCCCAGGCTTTCAGGGCACTGCCCACAAAGGCCTACTACCTTCTCACCTCACCCAGAGTGTTGAGGCA